>NC_061131.1:12840867-13147829 GCF_905220365.1 Vanessa cardui
ATTTGTAAAAAACATATTTGTTAAAGTATTCTCATATTGTTTTTTGATAGATATACTGGAGGGTTTTATTGGCTGACACCGACTCCAAATATAACAATAATTATAACTACATGATATAATCGTTAATCGACTTTTAAGTAGTCTAATATTTTTCATTTCATTTAACTTAGGAAGACTCTAAAAAATATGTTGAATACGCAATTATTTTTATTACTTTTTCGTGCATATTCATTTGTTTTAAAATAGTGTTTTGTTTGAAGTCGGTTTTTCTTTTTGTTAAAATTTTTATTTATTTTTTGATTTTGAGTGAAGCTGATGTTGACTAACTAATTTTTTTTAATATGGATAGATTAAGCGTTCCGTTTATATGAGTCAGAAACTACTTCGAGGACAATTTCAAAGGAAACTTGCGAATAAAGCAAAAATAGACTTTCGAAAATGCGGATTTAATACGTCACGCGGCGTAAACTACAAGGATCCCTCGAAAGAGCTGTAATCGAACTCAGCAAAAAACTTTGAAAAAGACCAACTATATTTCGGACATCATATGACATCACATCACATACACAAAATTTGATTAAACATAGTAAGAAATTCTGCCCCATATCGCACCCTAACTGCGAGCCGCATAGGAGTTCCATCACTACATCGTATAAAACAAAGTCGCTTTCTCTGTCCCTATATCTTTAAATCTACGCAACGGATTTTGATGCAGTTTTTTTTTAAAAGATAGTGTGATTCAAGGGGAAGGTTTGTGTATAATACATGAACAATATAGTAAAGAAACACTGATAATTTTAGAAGTTTGCGATGTGATGTCGTAAATAAACAAATTCTGTAGTATATTTAGTATCAGTATTGCACCCGTGCGAAGCCGGGGTACCCACCCAGCTAGTTGATTATAATATTCGACTATGATAATTACATAAACATAACCACATTACGGAAGGTGACTCAAATATCCAAATAACCTATAAATAAAAGATTCGACTGAGTATCGCTAACGTGCTCCTCAGAATTGTACCGTTCCCTTCCGTTCCGTTACTTTGTCATGGATCCTGTGCTCAGAACCTTACCAAACTTTCACCAAATTACCCTTGAAGTATATATTTTATAATAAAAAAAGAATTATCAAAATTGGTTAACGTGATTTTTAGTTATTCACCTATTTGTCGCGCATATACATAATGCAAATTTAAGACTTATGTCGTTTTCATATGGATACCATCATCGGAAAAAAATAAAAAAAAAATGGGACCCCACGGGAAGCACTACCTTTCAAACAAAAAAAAAATTATCAAAATCGGTCCACCCAGTGAAAAGTTATGAGGTAACAAACATAAAAAAAAAAAAAAATACAGATGAATTGATAACCTTCTCCTTTTGGAAGTCGGTTGAAAACATGATCATTCCCGATTGTCATTGCTCTTGTGGCTGTAACTAGTGGATAAGTTCGTTAATCCTGAGGTCCTACGTTCAAACCATAGCCCGACCTGACTAGAAAATTATCGGATCCAGCCGAACTATTGAAAGATTGAACGATTATCTAGGAGTAGTCTGTAACTTAGGACTGTATATATTTCCGTGGCTTGGAAAGCCCGTAAAATCGTTGATCTTAAGCATATATATATATATATATATATAGAGAGAGAACAGTGAGTGTACCTGTGTTTGCACATCATTGTACAGTATAATGTGTCTTGGGTAGGCTATTTTTTCTTGAGATTAACAGGCGTGTCCGAAATCGATCAAAACGACATGATCCCTTCATATCACTGTCGTTATATTAACTTTTCAATTTCTCAATTCAATCCGATATATAACTGAGTTACTGATTATATTTAAAGTACACTAGCTGTGATCGTGACTTTTTGCGCGTTTTAATATAACAGAGATTTGAATTGAAGTCGTTGGTAGGGGGTACCCAAATTGACCGTGGAGTGGTGGCACGAGGGAGGGCTGCGCGCAGTACTGGACAGTATTCGGACATTGCAGCGTGATTTTATTATTAATTTATAAACCATTCTAAAATAAAATTCAGCTTTAGTGACTCGTTATTATATCAGCTCTCTGCCAGTGAAAGTCTTGTCGATATTGGTCCAGCTGTTACCGAGGTAAGCCGGAACCAACAGACAGACGGATTGACAAAAAGTTGGAAAAAATGAATATATGTGTACCGTGTATACATACATATGCAAAGTCAAAGTCAAGTCAAAATAAATATGCACTAAAAAGTAATAAAAATAATTGCATATTCAACATACTTTTTAGAGTCCCTCCAAGTAAAATGAAATAAAAAATATTAGACTATAATAATTAGACTACTTAAAAGTCGATTTACGATTATATAACGTAGTTATAGTTATTGTTATATTTGGAGCCAGTGTCTGCCAAAAAAACCATAGTATTCTGTCTCATATCGCAATTAAAAGTTATAAGGTAACAAACATAAAAAATACAGTCGTATTGATAACCTCCTCCTTTTTGAAGACGGTTGAAAAGTTTTTCTTCTTATAAAAAGACATTCGACTTTCACACACAGAAAAAATCACCAAAGTATCATCATAGAATTATAACATTTTTTTATAAAGATGAAATATTAAGAATTGTATTATTTATTTTTTTCTTATTTCCCAGAATCATGTCTAGACGCTATAAACCCGTAATTAATCCAATTACTTAAGCATGACCGTCTAATAGTCTAAAGGGATCGATGTATACGCTTATAGAGCAACATTTAATTTAAGATCGATTTATGTCTATTAAAATATAATGTCTGTTCTTGAAAATATTAAGTTAACGAGCTAGCTAGAAAATATTAAGTTAATATGCTAGTTCAAGACAGGTCGTAACCCCAAGTTCAGTGCACTATCAGTTTAATTTCTTCCACAGCATTCTTGTTTAAAGTGTTCTGCCTCGCACAAACACTTTGTGGAACCAGCTTTACGATACGACATGTAAACCTTCAAGAAAAGAGCGTACTCCTTCTTTAAAGGTCGGCAACCTGCTAGATCCATGGCCAGTGGTAGTTACTTTCCATCAGGTGAGCCTTCTGCTCGTTTGCCACCTATCACATAAAAGTAAGGTATGAGACAATGTACTTACACACACGTAAGGCTTAATATTTTATCACAGGGCTGTCGCATAAACAATATAAATAATGAAATAATGGTTAGTATTTGTTATAATGCCAATCTCTATGAGTGGTAATAATCACTTACCATCAGGTAGACGATTTGCTCGTCCGCCTACGTTTTTTATAATATTAAAGATTAGAACGCGTAAAAAATTTGTCGTTCATTTGAATTGTACCTCGTGATCTTCAGACTCATGTGTTCTTCAATTGTTTTTTTAATATCCTAAATATGACGACCTCCGTGTTCGAGTAGTGTGTACACCGGTTTTCATGGGTACGCCACTCCGAGGTCCCGGGTTCGATTCCCGGCCGAGTCGACGTAGAAAAAGTTCATTAGTTTCCTATGTTTTCTTGGGTCTGTGTTTGTGGTACCGTCGTTATTTCTGATTATGAATAACACAAATGCTTTAGTTACTTACATTAAGATCAGAGTAATGTATGTGATGTTATCCAATATTTATTTTATTTAATATCAAATAATAATAATATTAATATCATGAAAACAGATAAAAATTCCACTTTGCTCATCTCTTTTAAATGTTAATGTTAATCCGCGAGCAGTAATAAAATGTAATATTCACTTACCTACTCTTTTTCGTGCAAGTCGAGATTGCTTTGTACATTTTTTTAATCACGTCTCTGCCTAGTAATATGAATATATATTATATACTTATCACATTGAGGCCTTGGTAGTTGTGATTTATGTATATTTATTTTTTGTAACCTTGTATTTATTTAGAGATGTTCGGTTTAGATTCATTTTAATGCAAATCAAGCAAATAAATTTGGTCAAACTACACAATCCATCCAATCCAATCCATCAGCCCATTTCCGTCAACTGCTGGACATAGGCCTCTCCAATTGCACGCCACTGAGATCGTTCTTGGGCTACTCGCATCCAGCTCCTGCCAGCCGTATTGCGTAAGTCGTCACTCCACCGTGCCCGAGGACGTCCTACACTACGTTTGCCGAGACGCGGTCTCCACTCTAGAACACGTTTCCCCCAACGGTTATCGGTTCTGCGGTAAATATGGCCAGCCCACTGCCACTTCAGCTTACTAATCCGGTGGGCTATGTCGATGACTTTGGTTCTCTGGTGGATCGCCTCATTTCTGATGCGATCCCGCAGAGAAACGCCGAGCATAGCCCTTTCCATAGCACGCTGAGCGACTTTAAACTGGTGGACCAGCCTTACCGACCAAACTACACGATGGATCTAAATTCTTTTGAATCTTTGATATTTAAATACTACTATCGATTCAGAAAGCAGCCTCCAGTAAGAAGAATGGCAAGAAACTCGCATAGTTGCTCTTTTCAAATAAACAGTTTTACAATGCTGTTTCTTACAATAATTAGTATGACGGAACCCGAGATACATTTGATATACCATGCAAGAAGCATTATATTTTAAGCATCTGTACAGATTAATTAAAAAAAAAAAACTTAAAAAGGATATTCTATATAATGATGGGTCGAGGTTAGAACACGTGTTTATTATGATGAGATTATCATGAATTTACATTTGCTATGATGGTGTTCATGTATCTTGATCTTTTTTAAAAATTCGTGAGAAAACCTGCATGACCTGTCTTGTAAGAATTTTTGCCAAATGTATATTTCACTTGCATTAAGCAACATAGTAAGATAAGTTCAAGTACTTTTCCTAAGCAGAGAATAGGCTTTAGCCTTAGTACTTTGACTTCAATAAAAACTTAAAGTAAAGTAAAGTAACAGCCTGCACATTTCCCACTGCTAAGATAAGGTCTCCTCTTTTATAAAGGAGAGGGTTTGGAACATATGGTGTTTCTTAAATATTCATAAAATCTTAATTCACATAAATCCTGAAGCAGATAATTTAACAAAATATTCACCTGAATTGTCTGGGATTTAATTGTGAACGGAAATTAAGCCATAGGTAAATTGGGTGGAATCCGTGACCTGTACTATAGATCTTTTACTACGGTAAGTAAGGACGGAACTTACCTTTTTATGGTTCCCTAGTCAAATAGAGACCCTCATAATTTTGTCATTTCCGTCTGTCCTTCTGTGACTGTCATATAGTTTTGACGACTTTTCGTATAAAATTCAACGTACCTTGCGTGGTAAGTTCAGAAGATTTTCGTTATTTTTTAATGAATTTTTTTTTTATCGATTAAATAAAAGTATAAGTGGTAGTAGTAGTGGTAATAGTAAGTAAAGTTAACAGAGCTGAGATGGTTAGAACGCGTGCATCTTAACCGATGATTTCAGGTTCAAGCCCAGGCAAGCACCACTATATACTCGTATATATGTGTGTTTAATTTGTGGTTAAAATTCATCTCGTGCTCGGCGGTGAAGAAAAACATCGTGACCTTAGCCCAGCAGATCACAACATATACCTATAGCGTTAGGCTAAAATTAAATAGGCA
Source organism: Vanessa cardui (assembly GCF_905220365.1). Lineage (NCBI taxonomy): Eukaryota > Metazoa > Arthropoda > Insecta > Lepidoptera > Nymphalidae > Vanessa > Vanessa cardui. The sequence continues at coordinate 12,846,412 of NC_061131.1, forward strand.
AAATATTTCACAGTACATCTGATTAAGGGAGTCGTAGTTTTGCATCGTCAATAAATACAATCGCTGATTCAGATTTTAGAATAGCGCGAACAGCATTGGAATAGAATAACAGCTTGGTGGAATATGTTCCAAACCCTCGCCTTAATAGAAGAGGAGGCCTTAGCCCAGCAGTGGGAAATTTACAGGCTGTATATATACTTATACTTTACGATAAGTGATTAAACAGTTATTTGTATAATAACATTAAGAATCAACAATATGAGTGTTTTGAAACTATTAGATTTATCCGTGTATTTATTTTTATAATATGTTTTTTAAATATTTCTACATAAAAATGTTTCCGACTTATCACTGACCGTTAACAACCTTTAATATTGAGCTACAATTTTTTTTTTCATACAATTTTGCGTATAATTTATAGATCAGAAAAGGTAACTTGATATCACAGTATCGAATACAAAGGCGCGTCCGATATTTTACATGAAAAAAAGTTATTTATAAGACTTTATTGTAACAGAAAATTTACGATACAATATATAAGTTTCCTTAATAATATTATCAGGCCTATTTATATCCTGTTCAGATGTTAGGATTGCTACTTATTATTACTTGGTACGACTTTGTGGAAACTCGCCAGGTAGGTACTTCGTTTATCAGATATTCTACCGCCAAAGAGCGATACACCAAGTATCACTGGTTGCTCTGGTTTGAAGGGTATGTAAGCCGCCGAATAGTAGTTAGAACTAATATAAGATATTATTTCCTGAGGTTGGTCTTGCATTGGCGTAAGGAGTGATTAATATTTCTTAAAGCATCAATTTTTATTACCGATGGTGACATTTTACTATAATAATAATTACTACTACTATTTACTATAAGGTGGCTTATTCGCGTAACGGCCAACCAGCTGAAGAAAAAATAACAAAGTTAGATCTTTGAGACGAACTAGTCCATAGTTCATTATTGGGTCATTAGTATATACATAACATATCAATTTTTTTTTAAACGTTAAAGCCAGGTAAATACTAAAAACTTAGAGTATTGATTTTAATAATTGACTTCAAAACGAAAGTCTTATATTGTCTTGTACTTGTAAGTTAAATGTCCACCTTCGTTTTTACTATTTCAAATAAATAATCATTAGAAAATTCGACATAAATATCAATTTATTGAGTGTTCTGTAGACGTTGATAAATTAGTCATCCCATATCATTATCTACATACGATTATATGGATATATCTGGCTAACAGACACAATAATGATTTAATACAAATATATTTATATATGTGTATTACTTAGACACTAGAGTCCGAACTCAAATAATCCGAAGTAAATGATACAAAAAAAGGTTTTAAAACTAGTTTATATTAGTAATGCTTGCAACCTAATCGTACATTGTTACGTTGTCATTAATAGTTAGTAAGTGAATAAAAAAACAAAAGAAGATCACAGAACATTCGATTTTACACATTACTTTTTCTTTTTGAATATTGTAAAAATGGTTTTATATGTGATGAAATAATGTTAATGAAAATTAAAATAAAAATCGTGGGCGCGAACAATATGTATAAGATAGTATAAAAAATCGCATCGAACGATAAAATTTATTATAGCGGAACAAACGATCTGAATACTAAACAGACTCATCATGAATACTGTTTGTTCTATTTATAAAAAAAAGAAAAAAAAAACATTCGAAATAAAAATCTAAATTGCAGCCATTCGAAGTCGATAGTCAGTTAATATTGTATGAAGCCGACACATCGTATTCAATCGTTTCCGCTTGATGCCTGCACAGACAAATTGTGTTTGCCAATTCTTTTTTTTCTATTCTATTCTTTCGACCTATTTGATTTGATAAAATCAGCCCGCGCTGAAATTATATTCGATTTGGTATTACAAATTCTACCTAAAAAAAGAAATTTCATGGTTGTATCTGTTGGGCAACAAATAAACATTTTCAAAGAAAAATTATTCCATAGTTGATAGTATTAAGACTTTGAAATATTGCCAATAATCATGTGCAAGCCCGTCTGGCTAGGTCCCACCAGATGTTATACCGCCAAACAACAGTAATTGTTATTGTTGTGTTGGTTTGAAGGGTGAGTGAGCCAGTGTAACTACAGGCACATGGGACATTTTAGTTTTCAAGGTTGCTCGCGTAATGGCGATGAAAGTGACCACTTACAGTCAGGCGTACCATATGCTCGTCCGACAACCAATAGCGTTAAAAAAATCAATATATACGCTAAAATCGCGGGAATTTTCGAGATAGGGGCACTGTAGAAGACGGATTACTGCTGTTTTCAGCTGATATTCCGGTTTGTGCCGCAGTAGTTTTAGTAAGCAAGAATCCCACATACCTCGGTGGCGTTTGAACTGCGTAGCAAGGATTTGTTTTCAATATTTGAACGAACGAAATAAAAAGGTCATTGTTTTTTGCGACAAAGATAACACAAAATCAATATGAGCTAAAATGAATTGGCTTCTTAATTAAATTCTTGTATCTTTATTGTCAAAACGCCTATCCTTAATGAAAATACTGCCAACCAGATAACGAATTTACCAACTTAGGTTTAAGTAAATACTAAGTATAAAAGAGACCCCCTCAGACGCGCTTATAAAAAAAATCTAATCTTGATGACATAATATTTTTATAAATAGTAAAACATTTTCATAAAATATTACATAGTATAAAAATATGTAAAGTGATACTGTCTTTAAAAATTCAACATAATCACATAAACTTTTTGCATACGTATATGTATCTTAAAATGTTTTTGCATGAACCTTTCCATTACCATTTTAAACCCGTACATCATAAAGTTTCTTGAAAAAAGGCTAAGTCAAAAAGGTTGGGCCACTATATGCATGTAAAGTATATAAAGCTAAAAGTATTTACATAACGACGCCATAATGGGTTCAGGCTGTTAAATGTACGTCGGGCGTTGTCAGCGCAATGACATATGGGAGACACACGGAAATATATTGCAGGCGGCCGCGCCACGGGTCGCACGGAAACATTACTATATTTAAAAAGAAAATGTTATAAGATTCTTAAATATTTTAAAGTTTTAAAATTAGTTAATATTTCTAATAGAATTAGTATATTTATTGCACTGGGTTTTAAATACTATAGTTTTGTTCAATTATCGTGTATTCTGCGGCCAAAGAACAATGCTTTGTATTGTTGTTTTCCGGTCTGAAAGGCCTAAGGAACAGTACATTACAGTAACAGCCTGTAAATTTCCCACTAGATAAGCAGATTAGCAGCATATTCCAACACGCTGTTCCAATGCCGGTTGATGAATTCTCATGTAGCATTTCGTTAAAATTAGACATATCCAGGTTTCCTCACAATGTTTTTCCTCCATCGAGGAGCTCGAGGTGAATTATAAAAACAAATTAAGCACATAAAAATCCAGTGGTGCTTGCCTAAGTTTGAACCCGCAATCATTGGATAAGATGATAACATATTAATTCCCAATTGCTGGCACATTGGCGAGGCATACAATATTTACTATGTCTCAATACAATTTGTATTTTTGTTTTGATAAAGGAACCACGGTAATTACAGATGTAAGGGATAAAATGCCTTTACTGCGTACGTTGAGGATGCTATAGTGCACAATTGCTTACATTCCTGCAAACTGGGACCAAACTCTAATACAAGTACAGCTCGTTGACTTTACGCACTTTTCAACGAAAGTGTCGTATTGCTAACTTCTTGAGTCCGGATCGAAATTAAATCTTTATAAATAGGACCTTGAGATTCCAGATTCTTATAATTATAAACCGGTAGATACTCGTTAGTGTTGCGTTACCAACTTTAAACATATTTAATAAATTTTATTTTCGTATCCAAAATCTCTTAAAACTTACAATCATTTTGTATCGAAATTGCACACACCCCTTTTCACTGTTTTTTTTATTTATTTCAAAGTCAGCTGTATCAAAATAATATAATGTCTTGATTGTATGCAATTATTATAAGTATTTTATATTGTTGTGACTTAGCATCAATCAACAAATAATATGGATTTCCTCTGTTAATTATTTACTTGAACTTTAGCGTGAGTATTAACGTTTTTAAGTATATTATAGAGTTGTATGTTTCAGTATCTCTTCTGCTCGGTGAAGAAATATGACCTTTATAATAATATCACAAGTGACAAAACCAGAACGGAACAAACGCATTACGGAGGTCGGGACTGGACGGCGATGTGATTTAATATAATCAGGACCAAAGATAAGGCTAAGGGTTACAAACTTATAATCGTGTTGGACTTTGTATATACAATTATGTATATTTGTTTGACCTTTCGTTAGCTCTGGCTCAATGGTCAAATTATACAGTTCTTAACACGATCTTATGTGTTTAAGCAAATATTTTATTGTATAATTTGCGTTTATAATAGAACGTATTGTTTTCAATCCATAATAATGTTATAAATGCAAATAAAAGTAACTCTATCTATCTGTCTTGCTTTCGCGCCAAAACTACTGAAAGGATTCAAACGAAATTTTACTACACAAATAATCTAGAGCCTGAGAAAGGACATAGGCTACTTTTTCCTAGTATTGATATTCAAAGAGGTCTTGCCTCTTTGTGTACAAATACTATTAAAAATAGTTCAATCATCAACGTAATATTTGAAGTTTACTTGGTGGTAGGGCTTTGTGATAGCAAACCTGGGTAGGTACCACTCATTCATCAGACATTCTACCGCTAAACAACAGTACGCAGTATTTAATTGTTGTGTTCCGGTTTGAAGGGTGAGTAAGCCAGTGCAACAACTGGCACAAGGGACATAGCATATTAGTTCCCAAGGTTGGTGGTGCATTGACGATGTAAGGAATAGTTAATACTTCTTACAGCGTCACCGTCTATGGATGATGGTGACCGCTTACCATCAGGTGGCCCATATGCTCGTCCGCCAACCTATTCCATAAAAAAAGGGAATTTGTAAATATATTCAGATTCTACATGAGCAAAGCCACGGGTAATAGCTAGTATTAATATAAAGTATCGTAATTCCATTGAACCATTGATGATGCTGCTACAGCTCTAAGCCTTCTCCTTGAGAGCGAAGGATCATTTGGTTCAATAATATGGCATACATCGGTTACTTTATTATAATTGTATCTAACATATATGTATCTACTAACTTTCAAACAGTTTTTATAAAGGCCTCAAGTTTTCTCGGAAGGATCGCATCTGGCGATTCTATAAAAAACTAAAGTTATCAATATAGACCAGAGAGTTATCAAACTGTGGAAACGCTGGGTCTGTCAAATTCACCAGGAAATCGATAGTTAATTTTATTGTAAAGACGATATCTTGAATAGAGGCCGAGTCTTGACAAGCTTGTTATAGAACATTCTCAGGCTCTATGTTGATGTCAACACAATCAACATGAGTATGTACTCATAACAGATGTTTAAAAAAATTATTGATTTATTGATGACAAATTTAATGTGCCCGAATAATGCACGTTTAATCTTACAATTTTTACTAAAGTATTCATAGAAAAAAAAATCAAATATTCTTTATTCAAACACTACAAATTTACTGTAGCTATATGAATAAAATGTTACTTTCTGCAATTACATAGAAAAATGATAGGCTTCGTTATCAATACATATTTACGTATTAATTTAAAATACTAAATATGATTGATTGGTATCTTTATTTGAAGTCTACATTGCACATAAACTTAATATATAACATTATCATTTACACTAAAGCACTAAGAAACCCGAAGTTTAGAAGTTAATGCAAACATTTGGGAACTAGTACACTTCACTGTTGGCTCTCCGATGAGAATAGCCGTCGTGACTGAAATCGATCTGAAGTAAACGAAAGCATTACGATCTTTCAAATTTGCATACTTAACTTTACATGAATGTTAATAAAATAATATAATGAATAATTTTTATATGTAAATACCGCCTTCAAAGCTGAGGGTAAGATTCCTCTAAAAGACTTTGAGGAATAAAATAACAGACGAAAGCAGCAAACGAAAAAGGTACAGCTAAGCAGTGAGTTCACTAATAAAAATAAATGTGTAATTAATTAGTTATCAAAAGTCCTATAAGATTAAAAAATAAACTAGTTTATTCAATAAATAATAATTATTCTTTAAGGTTCCGATGCTATTAATATTTTGTTATGTATTATACCTCTGATACATAAAGGAATTATTTACATTCTTATTATTATATTATTTGGTTGGTGAAAATTGATACATTTGCTCGGCTTAATGATGTTCCTTAACGATAGATTGTATTAACGATATTACAGTTCTTTATTTAAAATATTATACAAGCAAAACGGTATGTATGTGAATTGTAATGGCTATGGCTTCTAATATTTAAAAGTTGTTCTGCTATATTGTAATGAGTTTTAATAATGTTGATAGTATGAAAATCTTCTGCGGAAAAAACGATTGTGTACTGTGTATACTCATGGCGATCGGTCAAAATGTGTCGAAGTGTATAACTCTATCAAATATAAGGTATCAACATCTATTTTTATACACGAACATCAAAACAGATAACACAAAAATAACTTTTAAAAAGAATAACATTGTCTTTTAAAGATGCGTACCTCACACATACATTATATTCGGAGTACACTTATCAAATACATTACTGCAATGTTTAAAGTAACTTTACAATATTCTACAGCGCAATATTCATAAGGGCGTATACATTAATGTAACGATCGTTTCTGAGATATTACATTACATGCAAATTTGCTTAGAACCGTCCTACGGTATAATGACAATGTAATTTGTTATCAAATTATCGAATAATTCAAACCAGTTGACACATGACACAATGTTTACGACCGTTGCCATGACAACGGGTCATAACACAACCAACAAACCGCTCCCTGATACAAAAACCTCAGATAGCGAGTGAAATGAGGTTGATATGACAAACAGACTATGTTACAATGTATACTACAAGCAATCACCTATGGCTTTACAAATATGTATCGAATTTTGTTATATGGCAATGATTTTCGATAAAACTGGGTCTTCGAGAGGGTCAATCAGATGAAATAAATTCATGTAAAAATTATATTCTTATATCATTATATTAGCCATAATATATATTATAATAATATAATATTATAATTATAATAAGCCATTATTATAGTAAGGTTTGCTTGAAATTTTCATTTTCAGACTATCAATGTTATAAATTAAAATAATTCTTAGCTGGAATTTAATTGTAATTACCCGTTACTATTAATTAGTTTAAGTATATCCTTTCGATGTTACTAAGGAAAAATTTGTACAGTCTCTTATGACTTTATTAAAGTAAGTAGAATGGCTCATTCGAAATTCAAACCGGAATACTGTTCTACAAATTATTACTGCTTGACGGTAGTGACGTGATAAGTGGATGATATATGTTATCCGAATGACCGATTTGAGCCACGGCGGCTATCCTCAAGGGATACACAGAGCGCAGGACATTTTATTGAGCAAATGATTCTGGAATCACGGCAATTTTCAGACTGGGTGGTTAATGGGAATTTATTGACGGAAAAAATCTAATAACTTTTTATTGAGCTGACCCGTGATTTGAACCCGGGACCGCGTTTGAGCTTATAAGCCAGACATTAGATCAATAAAGCATTCGCAGTATGTACAATGGCGATGAGGTACTTATAGCAAACTAGCTTCTCGCGTTTTAAAGGTAGAATTACTTTTACATTTATAATATTAATATAAATAGTATAGATAATATTTACTACAATATTATGTAATTGTGAAAATCTTTGACAGTTCGTTTTGACGCTTCTTACAAATCTATACATATAATAAGATTGGAGTATCTGTTTGTAATATTAAAATAGCCTTTTTTTAATATTTTTTACAATTTTGTCTTTCTGTCTGTCTGTTTGTTCCGGCTAATCTCTGGAATTGTTGGACCAATTTTAACGGGACTTTCACTGGCAGATAACTGATATAATAAGGAATAACTTAGGCTACAATAATATATTTTTTTGTTAAATTAAAACGCGTACAAGGTCGCGGGCACGGCTAGTCGCACATAAAATCTGTATTATTTAAATAAAGCAAGGCAAGTGAATAGAGCAGCATTTATAGTAAAAAATGTTATTAATCTTTCTTTTATATACATGGTGTATTTTTTCCACATTTCTATCCAAGCGTCCCAGTGACGAGAAATAAACATTCCTTTTATATTTAACTTGAAAAACGATCATTAAACAAATGTAAAAGTTGCGAGATCCCTTTACTCTAGAGCGTTATATTTAGTACAAGGATAATTGAGGAACGGCAACAGAAAAAGGCTTTTTAACTTATTCGAACTAATTGTATGAATCACGGTAATTTGGCTGTACTGATTTTTGGAACATATCCAAAGAAAAATTTTATTCAGAAATTATTTTATAAAACAATTTAAAAGGCAATACAAAAACATAATTTTACACTTACGGCTTGTTTGCATATTGCACATGCCTCGTTTTTAACTAACAAACGTCAGAAGAGGAAGAAAAAGCATCTTATGGGCCGGCAGGCTGCCGTGGTATATCTATAATGCCGTGTCTACCTAAATTCAATTATGATTTATGAACAGAAAACTCGGTAATAATGTCGATGAGGAGTTAATACCTGTTGACTTCCAAGCAGGATATATTAATTTAAATAATTGTATTTAACTTACATAACTTTGTATTTTTTAAATGTTAAAATAGTGTAACTACTGAGAATCTACTTTCCGAACCGGTGGTAGCTTCACTTAATTGTAAAATGACGATTCAAAAGTGCTTGTAAAAGCCTACTTGAATAAAGTTTATTTTGATTTGATTTGATGATAAGACCATTAAGTTATTTCGATTTATATGTTGATAGAGATATTTTTGTTACTAATATGTCATCAAAAGTGAAAATCGATTAGATGTCAGTTAGTTACATTATAAGATATACTACGGCAACCAGTGCAGCTCATTCTCGCTGACTGTACTAGTCGTCTTCACGTTTGGACTCCACCTCCACGAACCATTAGGTGGACTAGAGTCAGGCATATAAATGCATTTGACCCGAATATATGGTATAACTAAACATAATTTATAAAGCATCGTATTGATATTGTTACTAAAATATACATTGAAAACTATGAATAAACCTTCCAAAACTAGAGTAAGATGAGAAGGAAGGATAACAGAAAACAAGAAGGATTAATAATCATCTTCGCTTAACCGAATTTCCAGCAAAACCGGTCAATTCCAAAGTTTAGCTATACACAGGAACTGGCACACATTTACACTCTGCCCTCAATGGGGGCCCAAGAGGGGGTTTTGGAATTTACTTGAGCGCGGCAGATTAAGCGGCACATAAGACCAGATTCCTTGTATCCTGTAGAGTACCTTCACCATGTATGAGCTCTGTATACGAGCAGCCTATTAGAATGGCAAAACAGCGATCATCAGATATACTCAAGCACGTTAGATTAAGTGGGTTAATTGTTAGCCGAATAAAGTCGCTGTATATACTATGTTATAGTCAATTTTTATATTTAAGCTGTATGCCATTATGATATTTTGTTTATGATATTATATTCTAAATTTAATGGTATTATGTTTTTATGAATGACGACCACAGTTATCGAGTCGTGTGTACACCCATGAAACATGGATACGCCACTCTGAGGTCCCGGGTTCGATTTCCGACTGAGTAGATTTAGAGAAAGTTCATTGGGTCTGGGTGTTTGTGGTACTGTCGTTTCGTGTCGTGTAGTTCGTTGATTTTCCATAACACAAGCTACTTACATTGGGATAAAATTTAAAAAAATCTGCTATAAAACGTGTGTGTGTTTATTTTAATTGTAATTTGGAAATTGACGACCTCCATGGTCGAGTGGTGTGTACACCGGTTTTCATGGGTACTCCACTCTGAGGTCCCGGGTTCGATTCCCGGCCGATTCGATGTAGATGACCATTAGTTTTCTATATTGTCTTGGGTCTGGGTGTTTGTGGTACCGTCGTTGCTTCTGATTTCCATAACACAAGTGCTTCAGCTACTTACATTGGGATCAGAGTAATGTATGTGATGTTGTCTCATATTTATTATTTATTATTATTATTAATTATTTGTATTCATGATCTAGATGATCATATTAACAGCATTGTTTTTCTAGTTAACGTACCATACAATTTCCAATATGCTTGATAGCCCGACCATTAGAACAAGCTCTTTAATTACTTGACCTGGGGAGCTCAATTTTGCGTAAATAGTTGAAATACGAGGGTACTACGGAACAGGGGATGGCGAATGAGGTCAATTAATGGGAAACTCTGATTACAGTAGACAAGGAGAAAACCTTTTTTAATTTGTACGTTTTCTGTTTAGACGTCGTTAGTTTACTAAACGCTCTATGTGACTTTGTTTTTTCTAAACGAAATATTATACATGTTTCTGGTGATTTATTTAAAATTAAGATTGAAGCGACGGGCACATCAGACGCAAAAGCAATGCCAATACGTGCTTTTCGATTACTGTAATGTAAGCTCAACTTTTAGAAGTTTTGCTTCTACTGGAAAGTTTTTGACTGCAAAATTTTAGTAGCCAAAGAACCGACCTTAATATGTATCTGTAATTTAAATGAGGCTTTCAATTTAATCATATAATTATACATATAAACAGATAAGTAAATAAGAACGGAGACTTAAGTCAGCTGAAAAAAATAACAGTATGTTGACTAAATTGCAGAAGATGTTTGTATAGTATTTATCGGAACCGTTGTTTTGATTCAATAATAAAATAAATGAACAAGTCTCTAAAACGGGATAGTTACCATGTTTTATTTTATTTTATTTGGTGAAGCTCGTGAACAAGACATTCGTAGATAATGTCGAAATATCGAGCTCTACCAAATGAAAATATCCAGTTTGAAATACTTATAGTGATAAAAAAACTTTTTTAATTTATAATCTTATAGAATTCGAATAATAAAAGTGAAATAGTGGTAAAACAACTACTAAAAATGTATCTTCCTCTAAAGACTTAGAGCATACTCCATGACACTACACCAATACTCAACTTTTGATCTGAATTTGATTCCTTGCGATGTTATTCTTCGCTTCTTAGCACGTCAGCTATGCATATTAACTAAGCATATGAAGATAGTGAATTATGAAAAGCATAAGAAAATTTGGAACCTGGTAATGACAGGTTTGAACTGATGGTCTTTGGTTATGGTTCACATGATGTATCTACTGGGCTCAGCTCTGTGTTTTGATGAGAATATTGATTTAAAAAAAGAATACTCTCTTACCATTTCAAATAATTATGAATATATAAGATCCCTAATTTCTCTTAGGAATGAGAGCTTAAGATGAAGTGAATCATAACCATTGATTCCAAATTTAAAATTAGAGCAAGCACGTAACGTTGATGTGCTTAATTTGTATTGATAATTGATTTCATTATTGACAGTATAGGAAAATATCGTGAGCTAATATTTAAGGATAATCTGATGATCACTATACCGGACTAGAGCATCGAAGTGGAGTAAGTAACCTTTTCTTCAAAAGGGGAGGCATTTGCCCCGCAGTAGGACATTAATCTACTAACGCTTTACTGTACTCCTTCTTGGTTACTTTGAAACAATGATTAAAAAATATATTTTTGTAGGACTTAATAATTAAGTTAATACTTGGAGTACTTTATATTTAAGTATCTTTTTACGAACTTTAATGTTTATCGCATTATATTCAAAAAACAAAATCAAAATATACTTTATTCGAGTAAGCTCTTACAAGGATTTTTGAATCGTCATTTAACAAACTGTAGTAAGTGAAATACCACATGTTTGGAATGCAGATTCTACCAAGAAAAACCAGCGAGAAACACAGTTACTCTTTTTCAACATTTAAAAATATGAGATCATGAATGTCAATTGAATTCAACAAGTATTAGCTCCACGGTTTTTTATCATCTATTTATCATCTAATTAACAGCCTGTAAATTCCCACTGCTGGGCTAAAGGCCTCCTCTCCCTTTGAGGAGAAAGTTTGGAACATATTCCACCACGCTGTTCCAATGCGGGTTGGTGGAATGCATATGTGGCAGAATTTTTATGAAATTTGTCACATGCAGGTTTCCTCACGATGTTTTCCTTCACCACTGAGCACGAGATGAATTATAAAAACAAATTAAGCACATGAAACAGCTGTACTTGCCTGGGTTTGAACCCGCAATCATTGGTTAAGATGCACGCGTTCTAACCACTGGGCCATCTCGACTTTCAGAGTTGACAGTTTCATAATATACTAGTAATCATTTGTACACTATTATCATTCGAAGAGTCGAGAACATTCGATTATAATACGAATAAAAGTGACATGAGTTCGTATGTAAGTTATAATATATTTATATTTAAAATAAAAATAGTTAGAATACGTGGATTTCAAACCAATTTTACAAATTCAAATCTGGTGAAGTGCTTTAAATTATTAATCTTTGTAGCGCAATATTTATGCAAGCACCCGTGCAAAAGGGCAACGTGCTTTTGTCACAATTTTATCAGAAAATGGAATTCGAAATTTAAAAAGCTAAAAATTAAAAAAAAATATTTATAATTTCAAATGTTTAATAATATAAATATTAAAGGGCAGTGCCACTGGAAACGGAAAAACGATGCAAATATTTATTCCTTATTCAAAAAATGTCTTTGTTCCGTTTGCAGTTGAAAAACTTTGCCCTTGGAGTAATAATGCAGAAACTTTTTTTAAGATGAATCGTATAACCCTATCTTATTTTCTCTACGGTTAACATGGCTGGTACTTTTTCATCCAAAGGATTGTTATTCAAAGGGAAATACTGCTTGTTTCATCATTTATAGCATTAAATTCAGTGATGATTTGTCCAGTAACAATTTTTAATTGTGATCTGTAATATAGGTCTAATTGGATTAGTTAGTATATACAATGACGAGGAAATTTAAAACTAAATTAAGTATGAATCTGTAAAATATTTTATTTGTTTCTCGACGTGCTTTTCGAAACTTCCAGAAATAACATTGTCACTCCGCCTAATGGTAACCTTCGTGGCTACATAAATTACATTATTCAATACAATATAGCAATTTATATGTAACAATAATTAACATTAACTTAAGCAAACTGTAGATACATTTTAAACACACTTTATTTGTACAAAGAAAGACAAACTTTACTCGTCCCTGTGCAAAGATACTTTAATAACATTTAAATATAAATTAAAATTAAGGTAACAAACTTTGTTACGAAGCCTCAATGTTTTGATGATCTTGTTTAAAAGTTGAAATCTGAATACATAAGAAACAAATCACTCAAGGGCCTGAAAGGTTAAGAGAATCGAGATAGCTGAGTGCAGAACACGTACATCTTAATCAAAGATTATGTAGTTCAAACCCAGATGAGAACCACTTAAATTCCAAGTGCTTAATATGTTTTTGAGAGCTGAGATGGCCCAGTGGTTAGAACGCGTGCATCTTAACCGATGATTGCGGGTTCAAACCCAGACAAGCACCACTATATATATGTGCTCAATTGTGTTTATAATTCATCTCGTGCTCGGCGGTGAAGGAAAACATCGTGAGGAAACCTGCATGTGTCTAATTTCATCGAAATTCTGCCACATGTGCATTCCACCAACCCGCATTGGAACAGTGTGGTGGAATATGTTCCAAAACCCTCTCCTTAATGGAAGAGGAGGCCTTATCTCAGCAGTGGGAAATTTACAGGCTGTTACTTTACTTTACTTTAATATATTTTTATAAGTCGCCTAGAAAAGGAAAACATCGTGAGGAAACCTGCATTTATTTAATTTCAATGTTTTTGTCACATGTGAGTTCATCAATCTCGAAACCGTATTCGCAAAGGCACAAGAGCCTTCAGCTCAGCTTTAGGATATATTATCTTCGCCCCCCGAGGAAAGCTCCGCCAAGCTACGAGCTAACAATATCATTTTAGAAATATATTTTTTAAATTCAAACTTAAATTTACTCGAAAAAGTGCACATGGTACATAAAAATAAAACAACCCTGGTAGACTTTGAAGGTAGGTGAGTGTGCCATCGTAAGTACATGCAAAAAAGCTCCCAAGATTAGCCTTGCATTGGTGATAAAAGAATTGCTTAATATTTGTTGTATTTCTTTCCTTCTTTTCTTATATTTACAAGGTAAAATTAAGAGTAATTTTATCATCTATTTTCAATGCAAATAATAACAAGAAATGGCAAGAAACTCAGTAGCTGATATATAATATGAGAGGTATTTGCCTACTTTGCTTGAGCTCTACCACGATATTGCATACAAATATTTTAAAAACATAGTAAACATACTTTTTTATCAATTAATGTTCCTATTTCCTTCAACTTGTTATACAAACAGCGAAGGATATCAGGATCGACGGGATGGAACTATTTGCTTGATTATTTCACAGTGACTGGTTTTAATAATTAGCCTGAATTCGCGTCACGGGAAATCACGGAATAGGTTTACATAAAACTCGGCTTAGAAATAGTTTATATCATACGATACAAATAATATCTCGAGATTCGAGGAAAATTACATGATTCGAAGGAGAAAATGTTAAAGAGCCTTTCAAATTAAAATTATTTATCTATATCAATATATTTCATAGTACAGTTAGTACAAATAGGTATTTACTTAGTAAAAACAATAAACGAATAATTGTTGTTGATTTTTTTTTAAGGAATTCAAGATTTGTTGAAAAAAATACAGTTGAAAATACTGTGCGGCACTTTGCACATAGTTTTTAAGTAACTATTTAAATGTAATTTTTTATGCTATAAGTTTGTGGACGAGTATATTCGCCTCCTAGTAAGTAGTAACCACCGCACATAGACATTGGCGCTGGTAGAAATATTAAACATTCCTTACACCGCTAATGCGCCACCAACCTTGGGAACTAAATTGTTATGTCCTTTGAGCCTATATTTACACTGGCTCACTCATCCTTCAAACTATACACAACTGTTGTTTGGCGGTAGAATATGTGATAAGTGGGTGGTATCTACCCTGACGGGCTTGCACAAAGCCCAACCACCGAGAATACGCGAGGTCCTCCAATAAATAATTTTTTTTTTAATTTAGTCCCTAATACTTTACGCAATCATCGTCAGTCAGTCAAAATAATTTCGTTTGTCAAATTTAATAAACAACAAAAAGTCAAAACAGCGACGTCCCAGGACACAATATCCGTCCTTATTTGTAACATAATGACATTTTTATTTGTTCGTATAATAACTCACTCTCGACATTTCAAAGCTGACAGCTTAAACTCTCCCTCTTATTCGTCCTCAACATTAGTTCCCTTCATAAAAATAACCAGGACAATAAACCTTTTTTTACGGCACAAAAATAAAGCCCGAACTCGAGCCAACTTCACCATTATGCTTCGAAGCCTTTGTTACACAAATTTTAGGTGGTTAGTGTCTAATGTGGCTAGAGTACACTGGATGGGTTATTTATATCTTAAAAAACTGTAGCGTAGCGAAAAAATACAAGTTCTTAGATTTCACAATGTAATTAGAATTTAAAGTAATATATTAGGGCTAACAGTGAGGACAATTGTACACACTTTTCAGTAACAAATGTATAGTACGACACAACTTAGATGTAGCATTGGCAAAATTCGTAAAACCGATCACATCCGAATTGAGTACGCTAGCCCAAATTATCAATATTTACTTCTCATGTAAATATAATCTATACACAAAAGTAATAACTTGTAATATCATATGACCTAATATATTCGTCAATTTGCCACGTCAATTTACATGCAGTTGTTGTCTCGGGTTGAACTGACGCAAGAATCTATAGCGACTAGCGTCGAATGGCGCGATAGGGAGCTATTATTTGAGCTATATTTCTATTGTTCGTATAAATCGGCAGTAATCGGTTTATAATAATAATAATAATAATAAGAATAATTTTATAATCATTTCATTGTTTTTCCCGATGCTACATCTTATTTAAGTCATACTATAATGCTTTCTATTTGTGCATTCATTTGTTTCGGTGTGATTGTAGAAGTATCAATGGTATTAGTAGATTCTATACAATATTGATATCGAGTAAGTTGGCTTTCAATATTTTTCACATTGAAGATAAGAATATCTTACAGAATAGAGATACTGCAATAAAATAATATTTAGATACAAACTGGTTATATTTTCACTTGTAATATAATATGCGGATCATGCCATCTGATAGTAAGTGGTTTCCAGCGCCTCATAGACAGTCAGTGGTTCCTTAATTAGCTTAGGGGAAACAGTCATGATCCCTTATGTCGATACACGCCCTATCTATCTGGCACGTTCAACGACACTTAAAAAAATATAATCGTATAACAGCAATAAAATTTAAAAAGTTAAAAATTGAAAAATTTGAACTGTCCTGTATGTTATATCTCAATGTTAATTACTAATTTATTTTAATACATATCATTTTTGAGTCCAATATAATATATTCATAGCATCCTTTATTGGTCTCTTATTAAAATATTCATGTTGAAATTCTCGACATGGAATAATGTTAAGGGACAAGAATTAATGACAGCGCTCAAAGTTACCACTCGCGGCAGTCTTGATGGCGGAACCCTCTCTCGCCGAGACAGGCACAGTCAGACGAGACGGTGTAGTGATATTTAAATTAACCTCGTCCGATGTTTCATTGTTATCTTACAGAATCTATCGTAGCTATATTTTGTTTCCTTAGTATTAAAAATCAAAAAGCACGGAATTTTCTTGAATATTTTTAACTTAGCAATTGTAATGTTTTGTATTCATCCAATAAAAAGCTGACGGTATTTTATTGCTCAAGTTTGAGCGATATTATGAATAGTGTTCTAACCACTGGGGGCTAGAATACGAATTCCAGACAACCGTATCGATCCTGGATTAAATTATTGGTATTTTAGTACTGAACTATAAACAGCTTGAGTTGGTATCGACATGTGAGGCGCAGAGAGGACACACGTAACTTAAGGAGAGAAATAAAAAAAAAAAAAAAAGAAAAAAGTAAAATTAAATAAAAAATAAAACTTAAAGAGTAAATGATCAATAATGCTATTACGGTAGATCATAGCAAATGTTTCATCGAATATTTGTTGCGGATCGATAAATATTTCAGTCGATGCAAGTTGATTAAATAATTGAACGTGAACACGCTTTCTTTAGTACAAATATCTATGTATGTATAAACGCAACGGAATTTTCACGTTCTTAATTTATATTTCATCTCCAACTCATACAAATACAGGTATATAAGTATAATAAAAGTATACTTATATAAAAGTCTGTTGTATATTCATCACAAATTAAAGCAGCATGGTAGAATGTCAATATAATATGGAATATCAATAAATTATATTGAATGTGCCCAACAGTAATTTAAACGCGTTTACAAATAATATAAATAAATAAAATAAATATAATACTTTTTTAGTGTACAAAAGATTGAATTTTGATCCTTCTAAGGGTAAGCCTTAGTCCTAGAATAAAGCCTTCGGACTATTTGTTTGGTCTAAAGAATATGATATCTCTACGTAAAATCTTCGACTAAAATCGGAGGTTTTATTGAGGAACGTTATAACAAACATACATATATGTTTTTATGAAATACGTTTATAATTGAGGCTAGTCGTCTTAAATAAAGCATATTAGAAGTAAATTATATAAATTTGAAAAGTATATTGTTTTAAATAAAGACGCTATTACACACGTTTGTATTATTATTTTGTCTATTTTTAATAAAAAAAAGATTAAAAATAAAAATATATAATTCTTTTACTAAACTTCCGTCTTGATCCCATCGTTCCAAACTCAATTCCAATTATGGAATTCCTAGTCATTAGTGGAACTTCTCTAATATTTTGTGCGATATATCGCTGTCATACGAATGTTGTGAATACCTTATCATTGAAAGCGAGATTAATGTTTATTACAGATTAAATACATAGGGGTTGATGTCATGTAAGAGACAAAAAAGTAGCCTACTTGGAGTTACTTAGAGATACTTGGAGTTCAAGTTTGCTTCATACCGAATTTCATCAAATTCGATTCATTGATTTGGCAGCGAAAAAGCGACAGATAGAGTTACTTTCGCATTTATAATATTAGTATAGAAGTATAGATCAGTATATATTATAAAATTCAAGCTGCATGATAACCAGTAGTAAGAGCGCGTGCATCTTAACCGATAACTTCGGGTTCAAATTCAGGCAAGCACCACTATATATATGTGCTTAATTGTGTTTATAATTCATCTCGTGCTCGGCGGCGAAGGAAAACATCGTGAGGAAACCTGCAGGTGTCTAATTTCATCTAAATTCTGCTACATGTGTATTCCACCAACCCGAATTGGACACCGTGGTGGAATATGTTCTAAAACAACTCCTCAAAAGGAGAGAAGGCCTTAGCCCAGCTGTGGGAAATTTACAGGCTGTTACTTTAAGCTATAATAATATTCCGTGCGTTTAAATAATCGATATTGTATATTTTAAAAAGATATACGTCTGTGATACTAAGAAATTAATTCATCGTCTTATCAAATAGTATTAGAGTATGTTTTATAAATTGTAAGCATATATTATTTACAATATATTTTTATGATATCTCGTACAAAGTTCGGCTCGGGCGTCTTACGCGAGAGTGTAACCTGCCATTAGACTCTCGGGAGAATTCTTAGGCGAAGGTAATGTTTATGAGGGCTTTCACCGTTTTAACCCTTGCCTTTTACTCCAGATATAGTATTTTTGTATAAACCCTGCTTGTTTTTAGGTCAAACCTTATGTTAAGTGTCCCTTTTGTGAAATAATTATATATGCATTCTAGGCACGTATGGCTTTTACGTGTTTCGCGTTTTTAACCAATCCATGTGTGTTATAAAATGCTTTGATTTTATATTACATTATAAAGTCATTTTATTAATTTTAAATACATACATTAATGAAATTTTATGTGTATACCATGTGGTCCAATAGTGTCATGGGCAATATTAAACATCAACCTTTATGGCTGTTGAAAGAATTTCTAGTCAAAGAAATGTTATTAATAAATATTAAGTTGAATAAAATATAATACAAGATTTTCGTTATTAATACATGTATTTGTCTTATTATTATAATAATATACGAAAATGTACCTATAATATGGTATACGCGACTGCCGGTTTATTTTTCATCTATACATATAATAAAACAGAAGTGTCTGTTTGTATTATTAAATTAGCCCTTTTACTCAATGCATATTTATTTATATACGGTACATATACCAAAATAACATTTTTTACAAGTTTGGTCTGTCTGTTTTTCCGGCTAATCTCTGGAACGGCTGGAACTATTTTGATGTAACATTCACTGGCAGATAACTGATATAATAGGGAGTAAGTTAGGCTTAAACATTTTTTTTTGTTAAATTTAAACGCGCACAATTCGCGGGCATAGCTAGCTTATTATATAAGTGGCAAACAAGCAGAAGGTTCGTCGAATAGTAAGTGACTACCACCGCCCATGGATATCAGACACGGGCATACAAGTCAGTGTTATCACTAAGGCCAATCTCAATTTAAATTTGACCGTCAAATACACTTAATAAAAGTTTTCTTATAAATTTTGTTACCTATATTTAAGTTAAGCTTAGGCGAATAGTATTTAATATGGATATATTCTTAGAAACTACTTTCGCATAAGTTAATATTGATAATGAATACCAGAATTTTTGAGCCTGACATCTTTATGATTGAAGTCAAAAGGTTAAGTAAAATGACGGTCGTTTACTTGAACAACGCTTATAAGATATTTTTTATGAGTAGCATAATTAATGGCAATGATACATCAAGTTGTAAATGTTTTTCTGCTGGACTTATGTCTCCTTTTCAGGAGGCATAAGTGAGAAGAGAAAGAGCCTATTGGAACTGGGTCTCATCACTGTTTCCTTCGTCGTCGAAAATGATATCAATTATTGGAAAATAATGTGGTTGTATTATAGCCAAAATTCGGGCGTATTTAACTTATATGTTAGGATTGGAAATATGAACTAAATTAGTTTATAAATAGTAATGCTTGTGTAGGACAGGCCTAGAGTATTTTCACACTTTGTAATATTAGTTTGCAACTTTGTAATTAACTTTTGATCTCTGTGTCGCTAAATTGAAAATAGCTAATATTAGATAAAGAATAAAATAATAAAATAATAAAATCCAACAGATAGAATTTTTTTGTCTGCTGTTATTTAATTTCAAAATAATTTGATTCTAGAAAAAGAAATCTCTGGTAGAAAGCTATATTGTAATTAAATTCTATAAGAGTATACATTGTATTTGTATTAAATAATTTTCAATATTAATTGCATCTGTGTGCAACTAAGGGGCTAACCAGTCTCTTAAACACACACACGCACTTAATCGCAAAATTCGTAAAAAAACTCACACTTAAAAATTGAGTCACTAAGTGAGATACAAGTATACTAAATTTAAGACACTATAGTTTATACTAAATCTCACCTAAAAGGGAAGTTCGAATGTAAGCCGCAAAAATACCATCGAATAAATTCAACCCTTAACAATCAAATGAACGGTGTCTTTCGCTTCTAGAGAGAATATGGAGTTACATTCGCGTGATAGGATAACATAACAATAAACGGTTACGACGAGTCAATGAGCAAACGATTACTTTCTTCATAATTAATTAACTCGAAGACGAATAATTAGAAAAGCAAAACTAGTATCAGAAATGCGAAGTAAACTTTGTCGCTGTACGCTTTGATGCTCAAATCACTGAACTGAAGTTGATTAAATTTGGTACTAAACAAACTTGAATCCCCAGGAAGGTATAGTCTACTTTTTCATAGTCTACTTTTTTATACTTAACACCTGGGAACAGCTAGTCTTTTATAAATTTTGTACACAATTGGTAATGCGACACACGGGCATAATTGATTAATATTTAAAAAAATAAGAGTTACATATGTTTTTATTATTTAGCCTCTTGGAGACTTATCTGCTAACAAGTAACTACCACTGCCCATGGATATCTGCTACACGAAGGGGCCTGCAGGTTTTTTGCCGGCCTTTAAAGTAGGTACACTCTTTTTGGAAGGTTCCCAAGTCGTATCGGTTCGGAATGATCACCGGTGAAAGCTGGTTCCATAGAGTGGTTGTGCGAGGCAGAAAATATCTTAAAATGTCTTAAAAACAATTAAGAGTTACATTTTTTTTAAGGTACCAGGTACCTCTTTTCTTGAAGGTTCTAGTCCTGTATACTTGCGTGAGATAAGGAAAATAAAAGAGGCGACCTCTCCACAGCTTTTGTGGGTGATACCTCTTTAATCGTGTCTCATCGAGCATTATATCTTCAATAAAATTCTTCGAGAAAAGCCACCATAGCCGTCCATTATAACGATGTGATTAATTATTATTCCATTGAATATTACGC
The DNA here is from genome assembly GCF_905220365.1 of Vanessa cardui. NCBI lineage: Eukaryota > Metazoa > Arthropoda > Insecta > Lepidoptera > Nymphalidae > Vanessa > Vanessa cardui. The sequence goes on from NC_061131.1 coordinate 12,867,897, forward strand.
TATAAATAAATTAGAAAATAGAATCAAGTTATTTTACAAGCAGTAATTGCGATGTTTAATTTTAAAATAAATAATTTATTATTAAATTGAACGCCGAAATTCGCGATAGGTAAAATTAGGATTGAATCAACTTCACGAGATTCATTAAGGATTCATTAAGACGTTGTATAATTATGGGAAAACTTTCTTGGTATCGTTCTAAATATAAATTTGATAAATCTATGTAATATTGTATTACGATAATGTAAGGTTTATCAAATTAAAAAAGCAAAATCTAAAATATGCTTTGCACAATGATCATTTTAGTAGAGAACTAAATACCAAGATATTTCTTATCAATCTAAAAAGTTTATTATATAAACAAATACTGGAATGCCTATAAATGTGATGTTGTCTTTGAATACTATACCGTAAAATTTTTACTTGGTGGTAAGCCTTTGTGCAAGGACGGTTGTGTAGGTACCATCCCCTTATCAAATATTGTAACTTCAGTACTCAGTATTGTTGTTTCCATTTTGAAGGGTGAGTGAACCAGTGACAACAACCACAAACACAAGGGACATAATATATTATTTTCTAAGATTGGTGGCACATTGGTAATCTAAGAAATGTTTAGTATTTCTTGCAGAGCCTGTGGATATGGGCAGTGGTGATCAGTTACCATCAGGTGGCCCATTTACTCGTCCGCTTACGCTTTGAAAAATTTATTGTAATTTTGGAAGTAAAATTAACGTGTAAATAATTTAAGCGTAGTGTTGTATTATAAATAAAGATATATAAATAACAAACTGTAAGTAATGCATAATATAGATAAGCATCATAAATCGAATGAAAATCTACGGTGTGATATATTTTTTTTTAACTTCCATCGAAATAGGCTATACCCTACAACCAAGTTAAACGTTACGATCTAATGTTAGAAAATAACATTTAATTTTTACGGATCTTAAGCTCTCTTCAACTGCCATCGTATTTACACAATGAAAGAAACTAAGTATTTCTTGAAATTGCAGGTAAATGTTCATTAGAGCGATCGTCTTCAATATATTGAATTTTCCAAATAATCATACGGGCTGTTGAGTAAAATGAAGCCTAAGATAGTCGATCCACTTTAAGCTTGAGTGCTTGTGATTATAATACTGAAATTAACAAACAGATTTCAACGTGTTATTATCAATATCATAATATAATATAAATAATACTTATAACAACCATTTCGCAACAATTACAAAAAAACAAATATGGCTTCTCTTGTGTATAATTCAACACTGTAATATGACTGTATTGTGATATAACGGTTTTTAAATACGTGTATTTAAATATTTTTTTTTACATTGAAAACAGTCATCTGACTTAAAAAAGGAACCCCTATAGATTGCTTATAGTGATATAATGCAATATGACAGGCGGTAGTTACCTACATCACCAAAAGATTACACCATAATAGAGTAACTGGGCTGTTACAATACAAAATAAAATATATATTATATATTAAATCAAACGTAAAAGTCACAAGAAAAAGATCACCTTAGATGTGATTAGACTACATTAACAAAGTAAAACTTTAAGAGAAAAGATAATACTAAGTAAGTCTCATTCACGAATGTTAGAATAGATTATAGTAATTACATATAGAAATGATTTATTTTTTTATGGTATATGTGGTATATGTTGGCGGGCGAGCATATGGGCCACCTGATGGAAAGTGGTCACCATCACCCATAGACAATGACGCTATCAGAAATTGTAAGAAAACTATTCCTTACATCGTCAATGTGCCACTAACCTTGGGAATTAAGATGTTATGTCCCTTGTGCCTGTAGTTACACTGGCTCACTCACCCTTCAGACCGGAACACAACAATACGGAGTACTGTTATTTAGCGGTAGAATTTTTCATGAGTGTGTGATACCTACCCAGGCGGGCTTGCACAAAGCCCTACCACCAAGTGTCCATAAATAGCAGACAAATTTATATAATTTTTGAAGAAATAAAAAGATCCAACTATAATACAGTCTCATTTAATTGAATATCAAATAAAGTACGAAACAAAACTGATTAAAGCACTAGCTTATACAAACGTCAAGAACACTCGCAACCAATTTTGCATAGCGCAATTACAATGTGTACTTAAATCCCGTACCGTGGAAAATTAGATATATAAATTGCTGAAACTTCCATAAAGATCGATGCAAGAAATGTGAATTGTGGAATACAATTCATAAAAGATCAGCGATTACAATAACATTGTGTTCATGTGTGTGTATTGCCTACATCTGTTGTGTGTAGGATGTTAATTATGCCAATTGGATAATAAGAAATTTTAGCACATCATAATTTTTAGTAATAAATGAAATTATAATTTATCATTAATTGTTTTATTCATATATCACACGTAATACAAATTCATAGAATGAAAAACAAAAGAGATTCCAAAGAAACGAATAATGTATAAAATACGTCAATAGTTTTAAACATATAAGGAATGTAGCTTTTGATGTTCATTTTGATAAGAAATAAATAATTAATGTATCAGAAAACTTTGTATTCGTTTTAACGAAATATAAGCGAACGGAGTAAGAAATTTCGCAAAGTTAATATGGAGAGAGCCGTGATGGCCCAGGGGTTAGAACACGTGCATCTTAACCGATGATTTCGGGTTCAAACCCAGGTAAGCACCACTATATATATACATATGTGCTTAACTTGTGTTTATAATTCATCTCGTGCTCGGCGGTGAAGGAAAACATCGTGAGGAAACTTGCATGTGTCTAATTTCATCCAAATTCTGCCATATGTGCATTCCACCAACCCGCATTGGAACAGCATGGTGGAATATGTTCCCAACCCTCTCCTTAATGGGAGAGGAGGCCATTAGCCCAGCAGTGGGAAATTTACAGGCTGTTATTTTCCTTTTTTCTTTTGAATATGGAGAATGAGTGCAGAAAGTTAACATTTCAACGCAATTTGCAATAGAAATATCGCCGTCCCCGGGGAACAAAATGATAACTTCCATTATCATCGTTTTAGTGTTATGTCATTTTTGAGATCTTTGGATACTAATACACCTGCTCAATTTTTTTCATAAATATTGTAGTGATATTTACGAAGTTACAAAATATTACACTACTATTCTACGATTATACTCATGCCTGATATTTCAAGAACAAAAATATATTGTACTATTATCTAAATGTCTTTATATCTTACTGTAGGACAAATAACCTAACAATTATTTTCTCGTGAAAACTTCTCGAATAGCTTGTGATAAAAGCAGTTATCATTTTATTCTTGTGCAAAACAGTCTATGCGTTTCGTATAAGGTGTGTTTGTAATACTACTTTTGATGAAGTAGTTATAACTCATACCATGTTATATGTTAAAAAAGCCCAAAAGAAGGAATTTATTACGAGGAAAATGAAATAGCTGAAGATATCTCGGCGGACGAATCAGAGTATTAGTCGAGTCTACATAGAACATCAAAAATATTGCAACTCAATTGTATGTCAAGTAATGGAGGCAATTCTGATTACAGAGAAGCAGCAACTAAAAAATTGTAAACAATATCCAAAATTTCTTTTTTTAACACAAGAAATATCATAGCATCGCTATGAGTTATATACGAAGCTCATGAATTTTCAGATAATTCTAAAACAAAGACAGAATGTGTTCTAGACTTGATTTTAACTAATATTTATAAAAAAAATTTATCAAGGAATTTAGAAAAATTTTAACGAGGTGCCAATGAAAGGTTTCAAAATTAAAATGAACCATCAAAAGGAAGGATTGGAATTAATGAACATGGCATACGAGACCAACGAGATTTTGAATGTATTCATCATCAACAGCGCATGTTCGTCCACTGCCGGACATACCTAGGCCAATTGCACGCATTGTGATCGTTCTTCGGTTACTCGCATCCAGCTCCTGCCAGCCGTCTTGCGTAAATCGTCACTTCAGCGCGCGAGAACGTCCTACAATACGATTGTCGAAACGCGGTCTCTACTCTAGAACACTTTTTCCCCAACGGTTATCGGTTCTGTGATGATGTTTGTTCTGATGTGATTCCGCAGAGAAACAAGAGAGCTGGTTTAAAGTCTTAAACTGGTGGACCAGCTTTGTCGTGAGTGACTACGTTTTGGCTCCGTATGTCATGACGGGTAGGAGGCACCGGTTGAAGACTTTCGTCTTAAGGCACTGTAGGATCGACTATGTTAAGATTCGACGTAACTTCCGAAACGCTGCCAAACCTAGCTGAATTCTTCTATTCACCTCGTCCTCAAGGTTGTTCTACCAAACCAGTCCGAAACCCGGTCTGTCCAGGGGGTTGGAATTCGTCGAGTCTTCGCGCAAGATTGACACCAGAGACCTTGGATGTCTTCAATATTCGAAACGGTTTTGAGTATCTCATAGTCTGAAGTTGGTACCTTTTACTATAAAAGAAAGTATCCTATTCACAACTTCACTGTATATGATGATATTAATTGTAAAGGCTTGTTTGGTATGCTCAGATTGCGAAAAGAGGTGCTTATAAAATAGGTACTTGCTTGAGGCAATTCCATGAGAAGAAAAGAGGCGTCAATAACATGTTATTTTACTCCGATGTATTTTACGGTCATAATAAAAACAGATTTATTATAGTTTGATATATATTTGCCTCACAAAAGCTTGTATTTAATACAACGGACAGATGTTTTGAGATCGGGCACGACCAAAGTGTGGGAGATTCGATGCATTTCAATATTGAGGGATAGCTGAAACATAGAATAGAATACACTCCCGATTAAATTTACTCAATTGTTAGAAACACATGTGTTAATGGCGACAGATATAACGTCAAGGAATGGTGAAATCAGAGTTTTTCAACCTAAGGGGCAGCCTAAAAAACTGGTAAGATGGTGAGAGAATAGTGTGGACTCAAATCATGGAAGAGAGTGTTACCCATTCACAGCAATCAGTATTAAAAAACAGATATGATTTAAACATGGAACCTGTGAAGAATCAGTATGAAACGAGATACCCGACAGATAGTGAGTCCAAATCCCAGCGATGTGGCGGAGTTGCCAGTGCTATACATATGTATACTGAACATTTTCCAGTAGGCAAGGCTATATATGATGGTTTTATGTGCGTTTCCAAGTCAGGACATATCTCAAGCATTATCACGCTCTTAACAGGTTAACTCCTCAGGGTAACTCTGGAAGCAATTCTGATGACGAGGAAGAAGATCATGATTAATATTTCAGTTGCTGATTAAAACTGTTTTATTTGATTAGGTAGTTGAGTATTGCAGTTGAGTACTAAGTTTTTTTAATTAATAATATGGAACTATGGATTACTTATTTACTCGATTTAAAGAAGGATTAAAATAAAACAGATGAACAGACGAAAAATATTGGACGTTTTGTTGTACTTCCTTGGCTTAATTTTGTTTTAATAAAAAGGTATCATGAGAAAAGCAAAACTAAACGTGATAACCATATCAAAATTTTACAAGAAAAATGTATTACAGTCATTAAACATAAAATGGTAAATGAATATTTACGAGAACAAAATGATATTATTGTATTATCATTTGCATTTGGACTCTTGAAACCCTAAGAATAAAATGATATAGCTGTTGTACAATATTTGACTTTGGATAGGAAATACTGTGAATAAAATGATAACGGGCGTTAGGCAACACAGGTGATGATTGATTTTGGCTAACTTCTTATTTTTTAAATATCTCCGTTTCAACATAGGTTACAGGTTCTTCTCGTTATTAACTTAAAGCTTTTAAAAATCTAATTTTCTAAAAACTTTAAATCACGCTTCTATGTACAGTATTTAAAAAGTTATTGACGAAAACATGTTTTTTAATTCTCCTGAAAATTTACGTTTTGTTAGTTATCTTTTTATTCCCCGGGGACGGCGATATATAAAACAATCTTAAAAAAAATCATTACCTACACTATCATACGTATGACACACACACACATATATATGTATATACTCGTAATACATATTTAATATTAAACAACAACACACGTCATGTGAAAGTTAAAAATATTTTCGTTTTTATGACAGTTGGTTTTTTTTTTCAATAGTAATTATGTAAAGGTATCACATCCAGCTGATCTTTGTTTCTTTCTAAGTCATAAAAAAAATTAAACGAAACTTAAATATTTGTAACTTGTACCAAACAACAAAATAGCTTTTCATTTTCCCGATTGAAAACCAAAGAAGTCTTTGTAAGGAAATGCTGTCGTTGCGACGCGACCGTTCCCGATTTGCCGATAAAGTATGAATTTCATTTCGATTATGCCAACAAGATGATGGAAGAAATAAAATAAAAATCGATATTTAAAAATCGAATGAATATTTTTTTATGTTCCATCTTAAAGTTATTGTAATGAATCAGAAATTTAGATATTGTTATCACATTGAGTTACGAAGTAACACAGTGGGTTTGTTTTGCATACATTTTTGACTTCCATAATTATTATCCCGAGTAAAAAAAGTATGAATGTACATAAGTAATTAATTTTATGATAACTTTGCAAAATTATAAAAAAATGTTGTCATTACAAACACATTGATAAATAAAGAAGCTGATAGCATAACGTTGAGTTAATATTTCTATACTTTGATGCAGAATTATTAAGTATAAATATGTAATCGTCAAGCTTACATGATTTAATAGGTGGGAACAAATTAAGGTAATAATCGTTACGTACCAATGTTTATATATATTATGATATTAAAGCGTGGAGCTAATACGTGTCGAAAAGGGTAACTACTGATTTTCTTAACGGTTCTTCTTGGTAGTTTCATAATTATATAATATACTTTGTTAAATGACGATCCAAGTGTTCTTGTATAACTCTGCTTGAATCGATTATATTTTTATTTTCATATATGTTTAAGTAAATGATTTTAAATAGATTATTTTAATAAATAAATCACAACAATACAAGATAACTAAAAAAGCGCTAGTTTTCTTATGATAGAATAAGATCTTAACTCGTCGTCTACTGGATGGAAGTCCCGGCTTGGAATGAGTTCATCTCGGATCTATCCGTGAGCTGTTAATTCCACGCCGACTTAAGTTTATTAAGCTCGTTACTTAGCTATTGATAATTACTGAACAGATAACGCAATTCCTTTACAATATGAAGAAGTTTTATGAAATGCTCCAGCAACTACAGTGAACTATAACATTTTAAGAAATAAACGTTATTAACATATCTATCAGATAGATATACACGGATAGAATGTGTTCGATATAATTTGAAATCAATTTTTAAAAGAAAATAATAACTTAAAATCAGTTTGAAAAAATTCTAATAAAAAAGGATTTATATTAAATATTCAACAATATATATTAAGTGGAATTTGAAAATAATATTAATTTGAGCGGGCTTAATTTTATCTCTTGAATATTCTAGATAATAAATTATTCAAGTTGTTGATTAAGAATATTCAAGAACTATATAATATTTTGTTTCTAAAATAAAAATGAATTTATTTTAACGCTATCGCATTATATACAAATATGTAGCAGAAGTATTAAATTGTATAAGATTTATATAAACCTGCAATATTTTTATGGATTTTCGGTTCAAATCTTGCAAGTTTGAACTACTTCTCATAGCAGGTCAAGCTTAAATGACTAATGCTGCAGCCAGAATAACCTCTTCTTCAATTTCTCAACAAGCGTCGCTTAAAATTTGACACACACTTAGAATGAATAACGAAATACATTTACGACTTTTCCTATAAATAGAAATTATTTAAATAATGCATCTCTCTCTTTCATATGTCAAATCAAAAATGACAGAAGAGGAGAGACCTATTCAATAACGGAGGCTCCTCCACGATTAATCATAACGCATTAGTATGAGTGACGCTCGTGCTTACGAGATGTCATAGTGTGCGTGATATGACTAATGTAATAAAGACGTCAAAAATGTGGAAATTAGATTATACTTGTGTTAGAGTTATTTTATTACACATCGTATAACTATAATTTATTAGAATAATTTAGTTAATAATATGTCGATTGACTATGTTATATAATATGTAGTAATGTAATATTTTAATTTTTCACGATTAATACTGGCCGAATGTATGATACTGGCCGGAAAGAAAGAGAATGTCAAGAAATCGAATGCGGCGATAATGTTTGGTGATATTTATTATTAATTTGGAAATCATGAGAATGATCGGCTAAATTGAGATTTAAAATACGGGATGTATTGTAAAACAAGGATTAGTGGATAAAATGAATTTGAAAGTAGTGTTAATAAATTAATCTGGAAGAATATCGTTGTTTAAACTCGTGACCATCGTAAGATTTGTTAATTCGAGGTAGAGGGATGTACCTTAAACTTATAAGCCTGTGTTACATAAACTACGCTGTACATCTTTTATAAAATAATATCATTAAATTTAAGTAGCTCAAAATTTATTTCGAAATCGTTCATAAGAAGAGCAAATAGTATTTTACTTGCATATAACTAAAAACAATAAAATTTTATTTACTCTCATTTATACGATCACATGCAGTTTTATGTTTCAATAATAATTTTGCGTTAGGATATGAAATAACTACCTAATTTCATACTAGCGACCCGCCCCGGATTCGCACGGGTGAAACTTCTAAAATTGTCAGTATTTTATCACTATACTGTCCATGTATTCTGTACAAAGCTTTTTATCTCTCGAATAACTCTATCTAATAAAAAAACCCTATCAAGTTGCTTAGTTTCAAAAATCTAAGCATACATAGGGACAGATATCGGTGAGCCGTTATGTTTTATATTATGTAAAGATAAAGATAATAACGAAACATGATTGTAAAGTTGAAATTAATAAAACTTCAAAATACTTTTTTAAATAATGTTCCAATAATATAATTTGGCTCTCTCTCTGCGGTTTCAACCAGCTCCAATTAAAATTATTATTTCTATTTCAAACCTTTTGTCAGATTGGTTTACATTAATTGTAGTTACTCCGCTCCTAAAGCTCGTAAAGCCATCTCACGATGTTTTCCTAAGCAAGAGATGAATTGTAAACACAAATTTAGTAGACGAAAATTCAGTGTTCGAAATTGACAGTAACACAAATTTTAGTATTTTTAATGCCACAGATGATATTGGAAATATAAAATTTTGAATTTCGAATTTAGATGCAAATGTAAAAAGTATATTGATTTTCAACCTAGCCAGTATTATAAATGAGTTACTTTATACAAACTAATAAAAAAAACGTGGATAGAATGTTGCTAGCATGATGTTTATATGTAGCTATATTAAAAACTATGAGAACAGTTTTTTAGCTCGTGATAAAAATGTTAAACGGCTATAAAATCTACATACACGTGATGAAGCTTAGTTATCTCGGAGTATAAGCTTAGAGTATAAAAAGTTTCGTGTTATCGAGCACGGCAGCGCTACATACGAGTGCTGGGAATCTGTTCAGATAAGCTTAAGCTAAGCTGAGGTTTTGTTGCTTAAAAATACACACACATTCACCAATGATACGATATAACATTTAAAATGAATTAACGTTTTAAATTACCTTAAATATATGTAATAATATTTATGTGTAGGTAGGCTGACTGGCTCACCATCGCTCACTTATTAGAACTTTTATAAATATTAACCCTTTATATTAAATATAAATATTGGACAACATCACCTACATTACTCTGATCCCAATGTAAATAGCTAAAGCACTTGTGCTATAATCAGAATTAACGACGGTACCAAAAACACCCATCACCAAGACAACATAGAAACGTAATGAACTTTTTCTACATCGACTCGGCCGGGAATCGAACCGGGCCCTCGGTGTGGCGTATCCATGAAAATCGGTTTACACACTACTCGTCCACGGAGGTCGTGTATATTAACCCTTATAAATTAATGCGTCGTCATCCAACAGAACAAAGATACTATGTCTCTTAAGTCTACAAGCCCTTTAAAATTGATAAGGTATATAATTTCTTACAAAATCAAAAGCAATTAATTATAATTTTGTCATAATAGTTATTAAAACATTTCACAATTCCCAACGGCTAGTTGTCAAAATGCAATATGCTGTCAAGAATCCAGCCGGTTCTGAATTTAGAGATCAGTTTCGCTGGCGCGTCAGCTTTCTAACGCCAATTAAGGCATTAATTATTACGGATTTGTACAGGAACAACATGGATTGTTACAGAAACAGCAGCTTTCTAAGATATCAGTTGTGTAATATAATTTTAAGCTGCTGTGTTATTGTTTGTGAGCGGTCTTAAATTAATGTGACATTTACTATTTAATTTACAGTTATTTTATGTATTGGACAACATCACATACATTACTCTGATCCCAATGTAAGTGGCTAAAGCACTTGTGTTATGGAAAAAAAGAAGTAACGAGGGTACCATGAAAATCCAAACCCAAGACAACATAGAAAACCATTGAAATTTTTCTACATCGAGTCGTTCGGGAATCGAACCCGGGAGTAGAGTGACGTACCCATAACAATCGGTGTACACACTACTCAAACAAGGAGGTCGTCAATAGTAATGTAAGACGTGAGCGAAAATAGCCCAATGGTTAGAACGCGTACATCTTGACTGTAAATTTGTTTTTCATATTCCATGTGTCTAATTTCAAAGAAAATTTGCCGCACGAGTTTCCACTAGTCCGCATAATAACTTAACTTTGCTATATTAAAAATGTTCATGTATTAATGTTTAAGTCATATTTGATACCCTTATGATAAAGGAATATATCAAATAGTAATAATTCAGCATTAAGAGCAATTACAAGCATAACATACATGTCACATAAATAATTTTCCCCGACCGATTCTCATCCAATGCGGGTCGTTTCAGAGACACGCCGGGCATAGGTGATATTGTAGTCCAGAAATGTTTGCACAAAGACGGTACACTATTAATTTACTCTCAAAGAACGACTGCAATCCAATAAGGATTTATTTACTTGAAGGCACATACGTATAAATTGTCAATTAAGTTATTTAATAATCAGCTATGCTCGCGAACTTGTTCGCCTTTGAATGTACAAAAAAGAAATATTATTGTAGCCTAAGTACCCTATTACATCAGTTATCTGCCAGTGAAAGTCTCGTCAAAATCGGTCCAGCGGTTCCAGAGATTAGCCGGAACAAACAGATAGACAGACAGATCGACAAAAATTGAAAATATTCAAAAAAAAATGTTATTTTGGTATAATATACCGTGTATATGTATGTCCAATTTTATTATATGTGTAGATATAATTATCTTCCTCGAAACGTATTGTGCCTAGTAAGATTATTAATACAAAACCTATTACACGTAAAACTTTAGTTCAAACAAAATTACTTTACAAATTTGTTGCAAACTCTGCTCGAGATTAATTCAAAACTCGCCCTTATGTCATTTAGAATAATGTAGAAATTTCTATACAGTTTCCACGACCAGCATGCCATATTGCATTCTAGTAACGTTATTAAACACGTGATTGTGCATGTTCCTGAAAGTAGGTTAACTGAAAACTGCATTGGTTATATGAAAAAAATGTGTTGCAAAATGACTTTTATTGCTAATGCCATAAGAGTTAAGGTCTATGGAACACACCTCGTAATCGAGGTCATATCATTACAAGTTATTTATATAAATAAGAAAAATCTTTCTTGCAGCTTTTGAATTGACTCATAATAATTTCGTATTTTTTTTTTCTTTATATTCAGAATCTTAATAAATGAAATAAGGTTTACTCTGAGAAAAGAAATGTTAAAAATTGATGCGTACTTGGTTTGCTATTAATAAATTTATATATAAATTTGCTATTAATTTCTATATTAATTGTATAAACCTGCTCGCACAACCCTTCTGCTTTTTTTAATTTTTATTTATTTATCGCCTAAACAATTATAAAATTACACATATCAAAACAATAATAGCAACAAAAAACCACTGAGGTTCCAGCCCGTGCTATCGTAGTCTACATAATATACATACATAACAATTATTAATAATGGTCACTTACAATATTAATTTTATGCGATTTACTACTACTTACTATATCTCATACAAAACTAAAGTATTTTAATGCTTATACTACCTTATATACGAATATTTTTTTATTCCAAAGTATTGAAGTAATAATGTTTCAATTTAATTTTAATAAAGTGTGTGCTAGAGTGTTTTATAAACTTTGTGCTAGCTCGTCTGGGTAGGTACGACCCATTCATCTTATTAAATTCTACTGCCTAACTGCAATTATTATTATTGTTGTGTTCTAGCTTAGAGTATGAGTTATCTAGTGTAACAGACAATTAAAATAAAGGACATTGGTTACAAAGGTAGCGCTTTGGTTTTAAGAGGAGAGATTAATATCACATTACCCATATCTCAGTGGTGACCATTTCTTCATCAAGTATTCCATTTTAAAGTACTACCTATATACCTTTTTTAAATTCTTCATTTCGTAACAGACTCGAATTGTACAAACCTGTTTCTAACGCTACTACATTCTCTACGAGCCTACTTCAAACCGTTTATGAAAGGTTATGAAATATTATTATGAGTTCAAAATGTAATTAAATAAAAACGTAATGAAATAAATAATTCTAATAACACATTATACATATTCTCAAACACATTCACCTTCATCCTGGTAATTTATCATGTGTAATTAAGCTAGTTAACTAATAACATATACAATAACAATGATTTACTCCAAATCCTTGGTAGATTCATATCAAATATCCTTTATTTTTATTATTAAATACAAATAATAATATCCCTAATCTATTAGATTTGTTGCTACTTCGTAATTCTTTATTTAAAAAAAAGCATAAATGATCGTGTCTCGTTATTATGGTGAATGTTAATATAAAGTTGTCACATTAACTTTCTAGACAAAATTTTATTAATTAATGAGAACCAATATTACTCACATTAGCATAACATAATGTGACCTATGTTTTAGGACGCAGATTAACTAACAGTTCGTTTTTATGAGATTCATATGCTAAGTAACTTTAATTTTAATTATAAGATCTTCCTTTGGTGATTAAGACAGATAATCTTGCTCCTTATTAGCACTCTACACCACACACCAGCGTATATTACAATTAAAATTAAAAATACATTTATTACAATAATTAAACCGGACAGTGTGAGTCTAAATCGTTCACTGAGAGTTCAGTACCACAATTTGTATCGACAAATTTACCGATTTCGGATTTTTTTTCTATATTTGTAAGTTATTGCGGCTTGCCAAATTTCATTATTCTAGGTCAACGCGAAGTTTTATTGGTTTTGATTTTCTTTTCGAATGTATGGTCGTATCTGTTGATTGCTTAGGTTTTATTTTTTCATTGACCTAGGGGAAGGCTGATTTCGAAATCGCTTCAATTCAGTATTGGTATTGATTTGAATTTCTCAAGAAAGAAAGTCCAGAATGTTCTTGACAGACAGATGTGCGGTCAACAAGATTATTTTATTTATTCTTATTCTTATTTTTATTTTTATTTATTCGTAACTTTTACAATTTTTTTTAATTCAGTGACGAATTCAAAACCTTCGTTTTTCGAGTAGACTCTTAAAAGTACTATTTAATTATAACGTACCCATAGTTTTCCAGCCCTATAACGTACCTATAGTTTTCCCTTAGTATTGAACGTATATCTTATATTTGATGATTAAAGGAAACACCACCAAATATGTTACTACCATTTAAAATGAGAAGAAACCCATATAGATACATTCATGGAATATAATTAATTGACTCGTATACGAACCAGTTAATTTGACAAAGTTAACGATTTATTTTCATACAATGCCGAACATATACAAAAACTACGGAATTGCGCATCATATAACCAGCAATAACTTAGAAAGTTTTCGCTTAATAAGATGGTATATAAACAGAAACATCTTAGTTCCCAAGGTCGATATCGTATTGGCGATGTAAGGAAATGTTAATATTTTTTGCAACGCCAATTTCTTTGTGGGAGGTAGTGATCGCTTACCATCAGATGCCCCCCGCCCACCCATCTATTACAAAAGGTATATTTTTTATATGAGATATGTAATTCTTTTTTTTTTAAAGGAATACGTTGGCGGACGAGCATATGGGCCACCTGATGGTAAGTGGTCACCATCACCCATAGACAATGACGCTGTAAGAAATATTAACTATTCCTTACATCAAAAATAATATAATACAATAAAAATAGATGATAAGTCCCTTGTGCCTGTAATTTCACTGGCTCACTTACCCTTCAAACCGGAACACAATAATACTGTGTACTGTTGTTTAGCTGTAGAATATCTGATGAGTGGTTGGTACCTACTCAGGCGGGCTTGCACAAAGCCCTACCACCAAGGAAAGGTGTGGTTAATATAATATTATGACAATCATTTTTTTTTCTCTTTTTTGTCGTGCCCTCCGAAAATATTTTAAGCATAACTCGATAAGTAACGTTAATTGAAGAGAACTTTTAACTTTATGCAATTTTGTGATTTAGACCCTTATTGTTACTGGAAAAAGACGAAACCGGAAACTAATATATAATAAAAACTATCTATTTGATATGATGATGTCTTTCTGACCAATTTCGTCACGGTGACCAATCTCAAGGGAGACAAGTTACGCAGTATATATTAATGCGAATAAGAGTGCACACAAACACAAATGCACTCTAACATTCAATCATAATCTGATTGGAAAGCTATCCGATACGATTTCAAGAGTGTCTGTGCTCGAACTTAATCAATATTTTAAAAAAAATTGTCGTATATTTACCATTGTATACAAACTAGGCATACCATTTTTTTTTTAAATTTTAACAACCAAATATTAAATCTAGATCATTTGCGAGAGATTACTATAAGTGATAAAGCAATTTATGCGGACTATTATTTTCAAAACATACATGTATTTATTATTATATATATTTGTAGAGCTATTCTGTAAGAATGTAGCCAAACATAATGCTAAATGCAGCCTTGAAATTTTAGAAAGTGATGTGTAATTGAAATAATTTGACTATAGAAATTGTCATTATAAATATATAGAGTAAGTATCAAAATAGTGTAGCAAAGGTTAAACGTTTTAAGATTGGATACGAAGTGAGTAGCACTGGTGTTCTTTACACAATATGCAATAAAGTATTAATAAAAATAAATAAAATTTTCCTCAAGTTTCGTGATTGAAACCTAAAATAATATTTTGCAAGAATAAATTATATTTACAGAGTTCATCTCGTCCCTTGTCAAAGTAAAACGTCTTGAGATTTACTTGAACAGCGAAATTAAATATTCAAAATAAATTAACACTTTGACCTTATTATATATTCGTATTTAATAAGTACTGTAAAGTAATTAATGACATACTATCCGATATTTTCAAGACATATTGTACTTGTAACAGCGATATTATTCAAAGGGTCAAGATTGAACAAGCGAACTACACATCACCAGATTGCTTGTTCAGTTAATCTATTTTAGTCATAATATTATCATACAACTACGTGCTATGTATACGTATGTATAAATTAAATATTAAAATTAAAACAGTTCCCAGGCTCAAAATTATTTATTCTCTTCTGATAACGACTCTATAATTCTTTTCGTTTAAGTTTTCTAAAACATGTTTCAGTATCTTTAAAATCTTACAGAGTTATATTCAGTTTTTGCATTACGTTGTATATCATGATATTATACAGTTATAGAATATTCTAGCCACAAACAGTAGTGCTTCGTAATGTTGAGTTCCGGCTTGAAAGGTGAGTGAACCATTATAAATACAGAGCAAGGAACATAACATTATAGTTCCCAAGCTTCATAGAGTATTAGCAATGCAAAGAATTGTTAATATTTCTTACAGTGCCAGTGTATATGGGTGTTGGTAGCGAGTAACTTCAGGTGAATCATTTGCTACCCTGTCGAATTAATTCCACATTTGTAATATTAGTATAGATCAATCCACTTACGTAAAATTTTGAAAGGAAATATGTAATTATTACTGAAGTATAACTTTAGTAATAATAACATTTTTACTAACAATATTCACATTTTATAATCATCGTTTCAAGATTACATTTACTCACTGCAGATTTAAGCCATTAAATCCTGAATGAAATGCAAAATTATCTGCAGTGTACGTGTGCATATAACAGCGTTTTGTGTTAAGAAGTTTAAACAATCGTTATGGCTGCAGCTTAGGTAGTTAGCAGTTTATCGCCCGACCCGTCTTTACAGTTGGTTTGTCAAGAGTATATTATATTTATATGTGGCTAGAGCGAGCTTACTAATTATCATGTACAAACTTCAAAGTAATGCCTCTAAGTTGCTTGGTGGTAACTTTGAATAACCCCGTCATCACTCATTATACTAAGCAATGTTTAGTATTCGTTTTGTGTGTTGGAAGGAATGGAACACTTACTCACTTGACCTTTCAACCGATTATCACACGAGGACTTCATATATTATATTATATTCTGTAACTACCTAGGTGATATTTCTAATGTATTTTAAATATCTCAACTTTCGGGGAGACTGTATACACGTAATTAATGTAGCTTGCGGGTACTAGATGGCGTTAAGTCAAAATAAGTAATTTTCTAAATCGCGATGTCATGATTCGAAAACGTTTATATATGATGTTATGAATTTTCTTGACTAAACATTGTTATCAGTGACACCTATTAGTTTTACTGTGAAGCATCCTTAGGATCTAGTGGTCTAAGTTCTGAGACTGTTTATCCTTAACACAGGTTATTTGATTAGCCTAGCTAGGATAGCCAGCACTTGAACTGTGTTTCTTTTTATGACCGTGTTCTAAAGATATAATACATAGTGACTTTTGTCATAGTTCAACCATGTAACCGTTTATTTTTGTATGGAAATAAATTGTCATTATTATATTATACGTAGTATCCAAAGTCAGTTAAGCCTTAGTGATATAGGGAATGAATAATATTTCTTGCAGTTTCAATGTAATTGCTCGTGATCAGATATTGATAGCTGATATGGCTAGCGCGCATGCGTCGTAACCGATGATTATGGGTTCAAATTTAAATTGTGTTAATTTGTCTCGTGCTCGGCGGTGAAGAAATACATCGCGAGGAAACCTGCATGTGTCTAACTTCAATGAAATTCTCCTACAAATCCGTATAAAAACAGAAGGTGGAATATTCTCCAAACCTACACCTCAAAAGGAAAGGAAGCTTAGTCCACTACTAGGAAATTTACAGGCTGTTACTTTCATTACTTATCGTCAGGTAACCAATTTGCGAGTCTACGTTTTTTTGACTTAAAAAAATTAGTGCCACCTGTCGAGTACATTAACAACAAATACATATACATATCAAAATTGGTCTAGCGGTATATATTCGGAATAGAAAACTTTGATGTTTTTAAAACTAATTGCGTAACCGGCGTAATCATCCGGCAATAGTAAATCATTAATTGTCTTCGTGCGCGAAATAAAATGACACTTTAAACGAGCTGATTGGATGAAATTGATGATAAATGGGAGCCCTTACAATCAAAATTTCACAAAACCTTCCTAAGTACGTCCCTCACATTACGAAACGAAGGTTCCCAAATCCCAAGGCTCTGTATAGCTTTGCGTTCATAATCAATCTATAGGCACATTGATTTAATAAATTTAAATCTTGTATTGCTTCCAAAAATTTTGATGGAAACTCATTAATAATTTAAATAACGAATGATAGTTATTTATTTTTAATTTGACATCCGATGTCAAAGTAAGAATGTATCGCTTAGACAACCTTTTTTGTAATACTACACTTGTAATACAAAAACTTAAGAAAAAGGAAAGAACACATGACTTTTATTAAGTTCATTGTTATGAGTGATTCAAAATTAAATTAATAAAAAAACGCCTTACAAGAATAATATGTAAAATGCAAAAGTACAATCGTAATATTTAAACAAACGTTCGAATTCAAACAGAGATGATATCTAGAAAAAATATTTCACATTCAAAAGAAAGAAATATCAAAACGCTGAAAATGTAAACAAAGGGACATATAATGAAAAGATTACCTTGACTTTTTTCCAACAACTCAATTCTTCGCAACGCACATAGGCAGGGAAACGCGGTCGACCTCTAGTAGTATAACTATTTGAATACGATCAATTATACTAACTTCACATTGGTATTCATTAGAAGTCTAGTATAGAAAAGTTTTTCCTCTATTAATAACTAGTATTTATGTGCGGTTTCATTCTTTATGTTTTTGATATAAGCGATGTTGCATTTAACACAAAACTCTCCAAAAGAATCGCGTTGAATTATGGACAACAACAATTCAACAGTATCTTCAAGGACTATTCGGGTACCTAAAGGTACTATTATGCTTATAACTATAAGTATCCTTCAAATCTAATTTATATTTGAAACATCAATTTCACGAAAGAACTTTTCAAATAGACCTTTATTTTGCAGACTTATCTGACATAAAACTACGAATAGTAGAAAATTAAATATTTTGTAAGAAGCTTATAAGCGATTGTTACTGATATACTATTGTTTTGTAATAATTTTTTAGAGCATCATTTATATTCTTATCAGACATTTTCAAGATACATTATCGCTTATATACGCTAGTGCAGTACCAACCACAAGATGTAGGAATTTATAAGCATTTACAATGTAATGAAATGTACAAACATATTTGTACCTACGTGTTATGTGTGACGGTTAGATGACATTGTACATAATATTAGTTTAGTTACATTACAATAAGAATATGTAAGAATTGTTAGAGTTATGAAAATTAAGAAAAAAAAAAATGAATATACTTTTAATCTCCTACTGCTGCGTCACGGCTTTGTTGTACACCAATAAACATATACATAAGTCACATTCAAGAAATATTTAGAAGAGGTGACTTTAGGCTCTAAAAAAAGTTATTGAATAATATATTCTTTATTCGAGTTGATTTGTACGAGCACGTTTGAAGCATCATTTTCAGAGTTGATTACGTAATTAAACGTAAAGCTACTATTGCTCTGGTAAGCGCATTATAAAGACAGAACCGCCAGGCGCCGACAAGAAGCACTTTAATACAAATTCAGCTATTACTAATCTATACTAATTATAAATGTGAAAGTAACTCTGTCGGTCTGTCACTATTTAACGACCAAACCGCAGAACCGAATTTGATGAAATTTGTTATGAAGCAAACTTGAACTCCAAGGAATGAGGCTACTATTTTAAATAAATAAATAATAATAAATATGAGACAACATCACATACATTACTCTGATCCCAATGTAAGTAGCTGAAGCACTTGTGTTACGGAAATCAGAAGTAACGACGGTACCACAAATACCCAGACCCAAGACAACATAGAAAACTAATGGTAATCTACATCGACTCGGCCGGGAATCGAACCCGGGACCTCAGAGTGGCGTACCCATGAAAACCGGTGTACACACCACTCGACCACGGAGGTCGATGAATTTATGAAGTATTTTACGCTGCCTAATACGTGACAACGAACCATTAAAACGCGAGCGAAGCCGCGTTCAATAACCAGTTGTAAATATTTGAAAAACAATAGATAAGACACCCAAAAATGGCTCTAATATATTATCGAATAGAATTCAATTTAGTAATTATAAAAATGGAGTTATGACCACATTGAAAAACGCAATATGTAGGTTATGGGCTAGACTATCTATTATACTGGCAATGTTTTCATTGCTGATGGTTTCGCGGTCGATATCCACTCCGAACATGTATTAGATACTTTAGTCTGTGTTGCTTTTGTGCACTTTCAGTACAAAATACAAAGTTTGTTGTAGTTATCATGTATTACATAAGTAATACTTAATGAATTTTTGAGAAGGTCAATTTGAGTAGATCAGATATTTAATAAATACATATACTATCTAAATAAATGTATAATAATGAAACAACGCGTGCATAAAGTAACAGTATATTTATGTCCCTGTTAACTGAGCCATCTTGGGTTTACGAACATATTGGAGATAGACTAATAAATAACAAATAGATTGAGAATTTTATCGACGAATGATGACTCGAAAAGGTCTACGTAAGTCTGCGACAACACATCTGTTGTTAATGGCTAAGGGACTGATTATAAACAATTGTATGAAACATTTAACTTAAAGATATCTGATTGCTATTAATTAATTTTCATTATTTGTTTTTGTAAGTTTATTTTAGTTTTTCTTTATCAGACCAATAGTACACAAGAACCTTGTCAAAGAACAGAAATATTTTTTCTAATTTTCTTTTTTGGACAAAATAGTTAGGATTAAATGAAATTGATAAACACTACTTTTTTAAATTAAGTCATGGTGTTTCTCTTCTGTCTAGAAAACATAAGGCGTGGAATTGCTGTGTTTTATAAATTTTAATTAAAAATATTCGAAAGTAACAATGACGTGAAGAACTCGAGCTGTTCTCGTTCGAAATTGGAGTCTTAACTAGTCTTATATTAAAACCATTTTCTAAAGTTTGTTTGCTTGGAATACGAAGATAACAAAAACCAATTTACGAGCGCTCTATGTAATTCCGGTATTTGCTCTAATTAGAGGTCAAAATGTAATTAACTCTGCCTTGACACACAAAACGGAAAGTGTACGATAAAACATAGAAAAATTTATACTTTGACACATATAATGAAAAAAAAGGATTATTATATTTCGAACTGCTTCGATAAGATAAATTTTTAATCGTCGATGGGTCGTTCCTATGCATAAATTAATTATTATAAAGATTAATTGCTGGGATTATCATACACGGACCATAGAGTATTTTTACGTAAAAAAAATTTAAAACCGTAGGTTTGAAGCTTATGCCAATTTGAGGGGAAACGAGTCACGTTTTCAATTAAAAACAATTTTTTACAATTTTATATGTGTGAATATTACCTTAATATATATTTTAATGAGCATTTCATATGCATTGATTTTAATATAACGTTCAATTTCGTTAAGTATTAGTAGGACTTATATTAATATATTATTTACTTATACAATATGTGAAATGTTTCATAAGATTACAATAACAAAGTAACTATTAACCATTTACGGTTATTTGAATAAACATGTTAATTTGAAATTTAAACTAGGTGTGAAAACCACTAATCCTCTAAAGACAGCGAAGCGCAAATTACTAACAAGGTAACAGAGTTCGGTTTTCAAAGTGAGCAAATTTAATGCTGGCCAGTACTTGAATTTCTAAGAAATAAGGGTTTAATTTTGCAATTAATTCAATATACAATTTATAAATTTAATAAAGATAAAGGTTGCTTGCTCCATAAATTCTTATTAACATTGAATTATTGCTATTTTTTAAATCAAAATAAATTAATATGATTCATTATTTTTCATTAAGTTACATCACTACAAATTTAAATGAATTATAAATAAATGATGATAAGACAATAATTAACAAAATCTTCAGAACATCTCATACCTAAGACTTCGTTATATCATTTCGTAGAACATCTACAGAAATCAACTAGCTACGACGTAGCTGCTACGAGTATCATATGAGTAATAGATGTAAAATTATATTATTAAAGAGAATTCTTTCTAATCCTAGTAGAAATTTATTACCGCTTAACTAAAACCCGTGGTGTAGTAACATATTTCTAAAACAACTGATGTCGCTAATCTACTAATTACAAATAATATATTTCTTAATTGTACTTCATCTGTATTTGCAAAGGGAAAACTGTTTAATTGTACCTGATAAATTTCAATTCACAGAACTCCTTACAAAATAACCCCTTTCTATAAATCTCCCTAATAAAACTTCCAAAACAATACCAAAACGTAACGTGATTTATTTCGAAGGGAAGAACTAATAAAATATGAACGACACAACAAATCAAAAATCTCGGTAAGTACGAAACAAAAAAGCATTAGCATAAGAAAATTCTCACTTTTGTGTTCCACGCGTTGAGTTTCACCGAGTCAGTACATAAATCACGAAACCACTACACGCACTCACGATAACATAAGCGACACGTCCGCTCGCCTCGACGTCCGGGCGACGAATAACAGGTAAGGAGCGTCCCCCCACAATGATGGTGCACTTACGTTATCATTTTTGGCATCATTTCTGTTCACTTGTTATCACTTTTTGTTAACCCTTGTTAGTTCCGTTGGCGAAGTATTGTATTTTTGATATTGTTCATGATTGAGTTATAATTTGAATAGTTAATGTAGTCGTTCATTTGATTATAGTAAGGGCGTAAAAAATATACCAATTCTTGAAAATTATTTAATGTTGACGTTTATTAAAAAAGAACTCAATTTATTTTATTTTTTCTAACCTTAATCTTATTTAATATTAAATGGCAAGACTATAATAAAACATAACAATAAATATAAATAGTGAGTTCAAACAGATAGATCAATAAAAGCATGAGCATATTGTATAAAAACATTGGTTCTCTTAAATTATCTCCTAAATTTATTTTCGATAGATATTTTCAGAACATTGTTTGAAAATATAAGCTTAAATCCTGGATAGCTAAGCTTTTAAGCAGTAAGCCCGAATTTTAAAAACAATATTTTCGAACGAGCAGAGCTTTTTATCAATATATAATACCTATTCTACCATTTTATTAATAAATGGATTATATAAGAGTGCGCACTAATATACAAAAAACTATTATATTATTATTAAATAATATAAAAACTTTTTACAAAATATGAAATTGGTGTTTAAAAATGAAGTCAACTTTAACATTTTAACGATAATGCTATACTTTAGTAAAGTTGTAAATTTACCACGAACGTATTTTAATGTAATTTTCTTCAATATTCTATCAATATTTCTAGACTACATGACTATTTAACATAAGTGAATATGTTTTTGTCTCCTGAAAGTTGAAGTATAATATAGTATACGATTAAATAATTGTGCAAAAGAAAATCATTGGTTATAACAAATAAAAACATTGACGTAATTATGAGGGATTTGACAATAAGTTTCAAGATCGCCAGAATACTATAATTTTATAACAGTATATTTATTCTGGAATAATAATAAAACATCGTTCGAAATGGAAGTGTTAATTAGCAGAAATGCTATTATTTTTTATCGATATCAATTTACTTTAATAAATAAATAGAATTTATTTTTATACATGGCTAAATAATCTGATTCTCAAATATATCGTAACTTTTTATAATATACTCGTCCTCTTTATGAAGCCAAACTGTTTCATATTTAGATTATTATAGTTTTTATTAGGGTAGACGAACAAGCGTGCCGCCTAATGATAAATACTAAAAAAAGGAAAAATAATTCGCATCATGAATTCACTGCTAATCATAGTGATGGCGACCTTAAACTGGAACGCAGCAATACAGATATTGATGTTTGGCCATAGAATGATTGATGAATGGCTGGCACCGATTTAAACGAATCTTTACAAAGCCTTATTACGGACAAACTAGATAATCGTTATAGTTATATTATAGCTCATAATTCTTACTTGAAAATTTAGTTGAAATATATTTTTGACAAGTAGTTTCCCGAGGCTTCACTCGCGTTTAAGGCTGTTGGTTGTCATGTGTTGAGCAAAAAAGTAGCCTATATCCTTTCATGGAGTTCAAGTTTGCTGCGTATCAATTTTTTTTGCTATTGGAAGGCGGACGAGCATATGGGTCATCTGATGGTAAGTGGTCACCATCACCCATAGGCAATGACGCTGTAAGAAATATTAACTATTCTTTACATCGTCAATGTGCCACCAACCTTGGGAAATAAGATGTTATGTTTTTTGTGCCTGTAATTACACTGGCTCAATCACCCTTCAAACCGGAACACAACAATACTGAGTACTATTATTTGGCTTAACTGATGAGTGGGTGGTACCTACCCAGACGGACTTGCACAAAGCCCTACCACCAAGAAATATATCAAATTTCATCAAATTCGGTTCAACGGTTTGGTTGTGAAAGAGCGTCAGACAGACAGATTTACCCATATGAATGGGAATAAGTGTACCCATATGAATGGGTACGTTTTGTAAGCTATTATAAAACCCAACTTGATCATAAGTAAACGATTTTTCAACAACACCCCACTTCAACACCAAAGCGACCCTCGTTATATACATGATACATAACAAATTTTTGTTTCGATGTTTTGGTACATAGAAAGAAAATAATCAGACCACGAGCGTTCATTAAGATAAAAGTATAAACAATCAGAATATCTAAATCTACTCCAATTTTAAGAGAGGAATTGTTAAGAACTAATACATTGCCTCTAAACCTACGATTTCGCGATAAATTCAAGCACCAATATATTTTATTGAAAGTGATAGACAATATCGTCGTCCTTTACTGGTTACTATCAGCTTGCTTTATGCAACCCACCTGAGTTGGTATTATCCACGATATATTCTATCGCCAAACAGAAGTGTTAAGAATTGTGTGAGCCAATGTCTTTACGAACACAAATGATATACATATAACTTAGTTTCAATGTCGGTAACGCATTGCCGATGTAAGAAATGGTTGTTTTTTATTGCAGCGCCATTGTCTACGGGCGGTGATGACCTATTTGCATATTTGCCTACCTGTGTCATCAAATGTATAATAAAAACTGTATTCACATCACTGTATTGGAGTTTCGTGGTTCAATTTTGTTCATCAAGTGGTGATCAATTTATCCTTATTTTCAATCTTCTCGATCGATCCTTAGGAAGTTTAAAAACCTTTATATAAGATAAATGATTGCAGTTACATTGTACTGATCATAATAAGAAATATACTTCTAAGACCCAATCCAACAGATAGCTCGGATTAAGCGTAACGTAACGTAATTGCGCTGTTCGGATCTGTAATCAGTTTAGTACGTTTCAAAGGAATTGAAAACACATTCGAGATTAAACTGTAAGCTTAAATTTTGTAGGATTCTTTTAATATAGCTTATTTATAAAATTATATATATATATATATATATATATATATATATATATATATATATATATATATATATATTTATTTATTTATACCACTTGAGCTATCCATGTCATAGTATGAAGGTTATAAAACATTGAATCCGAGAATGTGTTGGGTATAGTTCTGCCATATGCAAATACAAGCGATTGCTGGAAGTAGCTAATTTGAAAAGATAAGCTGTTTGAGTATTTGTGTTGCATCTACATACGCAATATTCGAAGCATAAAGTGGTTATCATAAGTTGCATAATATATTATATATGTGCTTGCAATGTAAAAAAGTAAAAATAGTAAAGTAACAGCCCGCAAATTTCCCACTGCTGGGCTAAGGCCTCCTCTCCCATTAAGGAGAGAGTTTGGAACATATTCCACCAGGCTGTTAAAATGCGGATTGGTGGAATGCACATGTGGCAGTTCGTTCGATGAAATTAAACACATGCAGGAAACCTGCATGTGTTTTTATGAAATTTTTTTTTTTTGAATTTCTATGAAATTGTCACATGCAGGTTTCCTCACGATGTTTTCCTTCACCGCCGAGCACGAAATTAATTATAAACACAAATTAAGCACATATGTATAGTGGTGCTTGCCTGGGTTTGAACCCGAAATCATCGGTTAAGATGCACGCGTTCTAAACACTGGGCCAACTCCGCTCGCAATGTACATATATAGCAGCTATAAACAAAAACAATTTGCAATTAAGGGAAATAAGAATCTAAAATAGCGAAGAATTCCGAGTGTTCCCTTCACGAGACCTACGCATACTTGTAAGACATTATATTCAAATGTGCTGAATATTTTCTATTATATTTTCCATTGCAATATAGAGGCACGTGAATGTTAATAGCGCGAACGTGATCGATGAACACATTTCGAATCATTTATTAATGATATTCTGATGGACTAGCGGTTTTAAAAAGCAAATGTAGGAACAACACAGTGATAATATAGATAATATACATAATAAATATATATAGATAGAATCTTCCAGTTCGATACATTTGTGGTTAAAATATGTAATAGTCCGTTGCAACCAACAATATCTAAATAGATGCAAGATCAGAATTCGGCGCGGAATAAAATTAAAATATTTATACTTATAGTTAAAATAGAATCTTTTTCAAAGTCAATATAGAAGTGTTATGTATGTAAAAATACATGAGAAGATTCATACAATTACAATAAATATATTTTCGCTGTTATTAAGATTGTTAAGTTACATGTATCACATTATTTATGTTATCGTTGCGACACAGAATAGAACATATATTTTGATAATATAAGAGCCTTATGTGTGAAATATGGGAGGCACGTCAGACACAAGTCACACATGTGTGAGTGCTATCAATTACAGGGCATTAATCTAAGGTTTAATATGTCAGATTGCATGGATTACGAATGACGTCACTGCACCTTGACAATGGAAAGCTGAACAATTATAGGAAATTGTCTTGACGTTAATATTAAAAGGATGCCTTAAACTGACTGAGTCATAAAATTTATATTTCGAAATAGCGGCCCGTCTCGACTTCGCACGGGTAGACATAAGGTTTTTTAAATACTATAACCCTTCATTTTTTATTTTTTTTTTTTCGTTACTATTTTCCAAAGTGTATAACAACTATCGTTATATTTAAACTTATTCACACAAAACCTTAATAAATTATAAATATAAACCTTCTTTATGAATCCTTTTGTCTAGTAGTGAAAATCGCTTGAAAATCTGTTAAGTAGATTTGGAGTTTATTGCGAACATAGAGGCAAAACAAACGTGGGACTTTGTTTTAAAGAATATGTAGTGATGCTTTCAACATTTTGATCCCAACTTTTAATTATGTATAATATTATATTGCTTTATTTGGTGGTAAAGTTTTTTGCAACTAACTACAGACGATTGGTATTATGATAAATGATTATATTTCTTACAATGCCAATGTGAATTTGCCAGAGACGAGCTGAATCCTGAATGAAATGAAGACATATTGCGTGTTTGTATTTGTACTTTATACTATAGTCAGCTGTTCGCACTTGAATTTTTAAAAAAAAGTTGTTCAGTTTGCAGATTTTACAATAACTTATTAATTCTGTATAAGACAGCTTTTGTGCCATTGAGTCTTTTGTGGGGCAGTATTTAGACATTGCAGCGTGATATTATTAGTATTTTATAAACAATTCCAAAACAGAGTAGCCTAAGTCACCCCTTATAACATTAGTTATCTATCAGTAAAAGTCCTGACAAAATCGGTTCAGCCGTTGCAGAGATTAGCCGGAACCAACAGACAGAAAAATATCGTAAATGTGTTTTTTGGAATATGTATTGGTATAGGTGTCGCGGTTATACCACCCAATTTTATTATATGTGAAGATAATATAAGAAATATAAATATGTTTATTTCTTTAAAGAACACTAATATTTGTAATATTATTTTATATATTAATTGTCTAATTTTTGATGAAGTTTATAAGTTAAAGCCGATGAATGGTTAAATGTAAATATGTCAATGCTTCTTTACTCAAAAGAATTATTTCTTAACCATAGTTCTTTATTTCATTAAATAAGGTTCTAATACTATGATTTTGGATTAATCATGTGACTCGTTAACCCTAATTTATAGTGTGATAATTATCAGAGTCACGCAACTCCGTAATAATATGCATATATACTAAGGTGTATAATTATTTTCTTTAGTTATTGATTGACTTGTATAATACCATTATATTAAAATACGAGTAATTTGTTATACAAACTGGATGACGTATCGAGTTCAAACTATTTAAAAAATGATTTAAGCACTTTTTTTACTTTATAAAATATGTATACTACCAGACCTTTATTTTTCAAGCGTTTTCTTCAATATCTTGTAATAATTTCGTTCGTTCTTTAACAAAACTGACATCTTTATATTAGTATGACTAGTACTTTATTTAGTAGTATTGATTTAAGTTGAAGAGTAGAGGCCCAGTTAACAGCATGGTGGAATATGTTTAGAACCTTCTCCTCAAAGGAAGAGGGGGCTTTAGCTTAGCAGTAGGAAATTTACAGGCTGTTGTTGTTGTTGTTATCGCGAGTAAGCCAGTGTAATTACAGGCATTAAAGGCATATCTTATTCTCTAAGTTAGTGGCGTACTGATGATGTAAGGGTAGTTCTGATGGTGGCTATGGGTAGTGAAATGATAAAAAAGATAGAATTATATAAAGCCGAAGATTTTGTCTATTTGTCTATTATACTACTTAGTCTATAAGATTTAGTCTATTTATGGAAAAACTATATTAGCTACGACCCACAAGAGTGGACCATGTAACTAAAGTACATGGAGCTGGTTGTTATAAAATATATTTAGATTATTTTTTTACTAATATATGTATATAAGGGCTTTATGCAACAACTTTTCCTCAGACCCTGCAAGCTTCCTCAGGATCTTTTCTTTCACCATCGAGAACGAGAATTGTAAACACAAATCGAGCAAGTGATAATTCAATGGTCCTTACTTAGGTTTGAACTCGTAATCAACGGTTAATATTTACATGTTTTAACTACTGAACCATCTCGATATGATATTAAAAAGTAAATAAATGTTCAATAATTTAATTATGTACATATTACAAGATAAAAAGTAAGATAACCATTTATTCTCCGACCGACGGACATTGCAAAAACTTTGTAAAGGAAAACATTACATCTGTTACTTCCAGTCCATCGCCTTTTATTCCATAATTCTTTTCCAAAACGGACCGGACCGGATCCGTCTTTCCTCCTATTAACAACGTTCTATTTAGAGTCATTTTATTTTTTTACGCTCTGTATTCTTCAAGCGATTTCGTCCTTTATTACAAAAGACTTATTGGAAATTTTCGTATGTGATTAATATGATGCTTTTGTAATGATTGATAAAGTCTTTGGTGTATTTCATTCTAGACCTTATTACTTTTTAATAAAGATTGTTTTCATATGAATTTTACTGTAGTATTGAGGTTTTTTGTTTATTAATTAAAAAAAGGTGTGCCCATTGTTTTTTTTTTGCGTGCTGTTAGTTAGAACGAGCTTCATAAAAATTAAATCGTATTTATTTAATAATGCAGTAGACCATCAAAGCTTTGTAATTTGATTAAACAAAATTTATTAATGATTTTAATTTAATTAAACTTATTAAAATAAATAACATTTATTTTAAAATAGTTACCACAGCACATTCATAAAAAATTACTGCACACAATCTTTAATCCCAGATTTTACCTGCTCGAGGGATGGATTAAAAATCTTATTCTTTCTTGTTGCGACAAAATCTGTGCAGTGAAAAGTGAAAACCAAAGAGACAAGCTACAGGTATTTTTTATTTATAACATTAGTAGCGAATCTACTAACAAATTAATCTCTTAATGTTAAGCCTTTAGCTTGTTAAGCTTCTAATCAATCGGATTGGTCAAAAATGCACGTACATATTTTAAATTAATATATGTATACAATAAATATTATTTGTGGATAATATTGTTGTAGTGTTCTTTATTTTCTGTGTATTTTATTAATCTATATACATAATTATTTAAGATTATTCAAGTGAAGAAAGTGAAGAATAAAAATAGAAAAAAAGAAAATTGCTATTTAATATAATATATTTGCACTATTATTATTAAATATACTTATGCTGCTGTGAATACAGCAGGTACGAACCCGGGCAAGCACTTTTTAATTTTCAAGAGTTTTATTGTTGCTATAATTTATAATCATAATTAACTGTGCATGTGAATAATCCCAAGCCATTCTTTTAAAAGGACACAAGGCTCTATCCCTGGTTTGGAATCTTTAAAGGCATATTTTTTTCTTTTAAACCGTTTAAGTAAAATCGTTCTATTATCATACTTCTGTAAACTGATATATTTGCACGTATTCAAATAACAAATAAACAGAAAATATTATTTCATACGAATTTCTATTCAAATTTTAATGTATGTATTATTTGTAGCCACCATCAATAAGGTACCTATTTTATATCTCGTTCATTCGTCACAGTCAAAGCCTTAATGTTATTTCTTATAATGGAATGAATATCGGAAAGGCCGTTGTTCAATTAACTTGATAAGTTAGGTCACTTTGCTCTCCCTAAGGAAAATTTTACATCGGTTCAAAAGAATTTTTAAAATATTGCAAATGAAATTTTAATATATTAAAACACTGATGTAAGATTTAATTTTTATTTATACGTGAACCACAAAACCTTTTATCGTTATTGATGTTTTGTAGTTAGTTAATATTATTTCGGTTAGTTAAAAGGGTAATTTATTGTTTAGTCAAAGTAGATCAGTAGCTGTCGCTTAGTTAAATAAATAATCGGAAGTTTAGGATGTAAATTCAATAGAGGTATTTAATATATAATTATATGAATAAATCGTTGTTATCCAAAAGGAGCAGTCAGGAGACCCTTACAACTGATTACACTTACAAGAACGCTGCAAAAATGACATGATCTTCAAACTGCTTAAAGACTATTTTTTTTAGTCGTGTAAAATACTATATAAAACTATATACATAATAAAACTCACTACTTTAATTCACTTCTTATTTAAAATAATGATTATAAACAAATAATAATTGAAAATTGTTTCAGTTCACGCATGGTGCTATTTGCATCCTCTGGGCAAATCCTCTTGCCACAAGTGGAGATAATAAAGGATAATATACCCTTAATAGAGGATTTTTATTAACATTACTGTAGAGACATTTTTTTAAGTATTTTTGTCGGTAAATATCCCACTGCTGAGACGTGCGCTAAGGCCTTTTGAGGAACATTTTAAAAGTTTATTTCATAATATTGCTCTAATGCTAGCTGGAGAAATGATGATCACGTGATAACAGCATGACACATAAGGAAAATCGTCTGCGGTGGATTGCTGTGATTCTGAAATTAATTATATTAACAAGTATGCAACGAAATATTGTAACACGCACGACTCTAGTATTCTATTGAGCGTAATGAAACACTTTGTATATTTTAAGTTGGACAATAGAATGTAATTCACAGGTAAATTGGGCTCGGTGATTTAGCATAAAGTCTAGGGCATCGGTTCTATTGTTTTGAGAATAGCGGGCAGAGTCTATGAAAAGTATTACGCGTGTAATATAAAAAACCCCACACAGACATGCACTGTGCATTTTCTACGCAAAGAGCTTTGCAGCCATTCCCGCTGAATATTGCAAATAAAATCAATTTGGACTATATATTATTTTACGTTGCTTTTGCTGAATTTTATAAAAGTTATAGCTTAAAAAGCGCACATGGAAATATATTTTTTTCACATCGATATTTTGTAGTGTAATGTAATTTACTTCAGGAAGGGATGTGCATAAATAACTTTGGGTTCAAAGTTAGTACGATAAGTATTTATTGCTTACATTTTGAAGAATGATAAAGGGAATATAAAATAATAATAAATTCATTGCAAAAGTAATATTTGTTTTACAAGAGGTGATTTATATTTGTGGGTGTATTTTTAAATATTTATAACACACCTTGGCATATAAATATTGACATCATTAGCAATAACCATAAATTAAACGTGCCGTAAATCGCTGAGCCAAACATATTAAATTATACTCTTACTTTTCAAACCACAAAAAAGCAAAACCGCATTATAAAGCAATGATATTTATTAGTAAAACATCTTATAATAACATCTCAATATGTGATAAGATAAGTATAAACCCTACGTACGGTGCTTAATGCGGTACTAATTTTAAATTAATTCTACTATTTAATGACTTGTTTGAAATAATGAAAGAAGAAAAAAAACCCGCTGAGTTTCTTCCAGTACTACGACGTAGCGTCCACGTGCTACGCAACTTGTGTGCTACGCAAATTCTATATCCGCTACTCCTATCACTAGCACGTCTACATTAACCAAAGGTAAAGCGGCAAAAACCTCAAAGCTACCCATAAAGTTTGATTAGATTTTGTAACAGGCCACGGTGGCGTACATTAGAATGCGTGAATCGCGACCGTCGTAATTGAATTTTCTAGGCCATTGCCCTGGATTTGGTGTTTGAGATTATGCATTGCCGCGAGCAAGGATTTTCTTCCGAGAAAGTTAGTATGTGTGAACAATGTTGACGGCTTTTATTCCATTTATATGTGTGCGTGTAATAATAACTTTAGTTTTGATTCTATCCTCATAACTAATGCATGAATTAAATTAACACGAATTTAATACCTATGAAAAGTATTTATGATTTTTTGGTAATATAGTGTAAAAACAACTGTCCATCAATTTGCCATTGGTGGGAAAAAGAAAAGCCTTGTTTTGAAAAGCGTTTTCAAATAGCTTATTGGTTGATATACATGTCGCAATTCAGAAAGTGCAGGATTCATAGCGTTGTTTCCTTTCAATGCTGAGCGCGAGATGAATAATAAACACAAATTAAGCACATGAAAACTGTCGCTTGCTCGGATTTTAACTTATGTTCAAAGTATAAACACAGAATTTCAATTGAATTTGTCTTATTCACAATTTATTATTTAATTTACGATATTGTTTACTTTTGAGCTGAACTCTGCTGGGGCGAGAGATGAACGGATTCAGGTCGGAGCGTGGGTGAATTAATTGGTAGATAGGTTTTTATCTGACATCGACGAAGATTGAAGTATTTCTTCAGCATTTCTTTTTTTTCATATCATAATTTAACTAATAAGATAATGGAAATATTACAATATTCTTGTATCGGCTACGCCAGTACTACGACGTAGCGCTTACATGCTACGCAATTTCTATATCCGCTACTCCTATCACTAGCATGCTGCATAGCGCGACTCTACATTGAATACGGTTTAAAAAAAAATAAAAATCTGTTGAGCAAATTTTTCTATATTTATTTATTTCTATATATTTTTTTTATATTTATATACAGATAATATTTACTCACTGTTTTATGCAAATAAATTTGGATAATTTGGCTACAAACGTAATGTACATTGGGTTCTTAACATTTTTTTATATTTATGCAACTTATGTTCCTAAATAGACGATTGAAAAAAATCTAAATGGTAAACTAGTGTGAAACGTTTATATTTTCCAAACCCACCAAAAATTTAAACGTTTAAAATGTACTATTAAAATTTACAAAACGTAACGGATTTAGTAATTGAATAACAAATAATAATAAAAAAATATTTTAACAAACCCCACTTAAATGAATAACAATTAAGTGGAATCAAAAACCACATAAAAAACACGACAGGGTTACCATATAAAAAACATGTGTTATTAATATTAAAAAAAAATACATATCCATTTATTTTTTAAACGAAATTCGAACACAGAATACACTTTTAACGGTGAAGCTACACATTGCTTAATAAATTTCAACTGTCCATATAAACACTAGAACGAATACAAAAATGGGATGTTATTTTTCCCTGGTACATAAATATGACAGCTTAATAGTCACTTCGTCGATATATCACGGAACAAATGTTCATTGGTTTTAAATTATTTCTAATAGAAACTTGTCTTACGCCGAGACATAAGTGAGACTAGTTTTGTTTTTTACTTTGTCTGCCATATTTTTATATTTAATAACAAATTATGACTTAGTAGCTTACGCTCATACTTAACTCTATGAAGAGAGGGGGGGATGAGATGCTAAGTATATGCTGTTCCAGAACATATATGTCGGCGCGAAACCACGAATTTAAGAAAAACACGTGTTTAGAAATTATTATTTTAATAATTTAAAACTGTTTGATTGTTAAATTAATAATTATTAGTGAATTTTGAAATGTTAAATTAGTCTGAAATATTCTAGTGTTGGTAAATAGCTATTATGTTGAGTGAATAAGTCTAAACACCTATTTTTGTTATAAAAGATCAAGCGCCCGCCGGTATCGACAGACTTGGTCGAGCCGTCGGAGCGATCGAACCGTCTCATATTGGAATAAATCAGTCATGATGCTAAGTATATGCTGTTCCAGAATATATATTTACGAAATTCATTCAGATTATTTCAGCCATTTTACCGTAATTTAGTAACAAACGTCCATCCATCCGAACTTTCGTATTGATAACTTTATAATATATGTATGTATGCTGTCTTCTCACGGAGTTTTGTAGCTGAAACGGCTTAGTAAATAAAATTCGAAGATTTCAATTCAAGATTCTCATGTCAAATATTAAAAAGGCACTTACTACTTTATTGAAATGGTATGTGTAGCATATTTTGTTTTAAATTTATCCTTACATCGGGACGGGCAGTCGATAATATACATGAATGTATCGTTCAATAAGAGTTCAAAATTATTCTTGTTTACCATTCCTTTAAAATTACCGCCGAATGGAATGCCCGTCTATAAGCAGGTTCTCTTTATTTATGTTACAGCACGTGACGTGCATCCGGACAAATTTACGAGAAAACAATTGCTTTTTATTGTAACATAAATAAGTGAAACTACGTTGTTCGCTTTTCTCTTTCAGTAATAACCTTTTATATTTTAATATAGAGAATAGACACTTCACTTCACTCGGGATGATGATGTGTTGATTAATTTCAGCCGCTAATATGCTGAGACACTGGCCAACACAGGTATGTAAACGCAGCTGCACCATTAATTCCATACCTATGTATGTACATTCCATATCCAATGAAACGGCATATCCAATACGACAGGAATGAATTCAGGATCCAAATTCTGGGCAGTTACCGCCTTTGGCCTTATATTTGTATACTGAAGTAAACAGTCTTACTAACGGGGTCCTGTGCAAGCCAGGGTAGATACCGCCTTCTCAACGCTTATTTTACGACTAAACAATATGTTGTTTACGAGCGATGTAGTGATTTTGTAATGTAGTGTTTTTTTGTTTTGAAATAGTCATTTTAATTTCATGTACGATTCAAATTATTATAGAACATTCCTAAGAATATTATAAATTTTTTCAACATTTCAGAGTGACTTAAGTGTGCCTGTTTCCCTGACTACCTGATTGCAATGTTGATAGAAACTGGACTAGGTTTTTAAATCATAAATTGAAGATCCACGTAGCAAATCAAATGAAAATGCATTATTTGTTTTCGAAATAAAATATGTCCCACAACCGTTTAGGGTGTTGATTGTCATGTGTCAGGCAAAAAAAGTAGCTTTAGCCCTTTTTTGGACTTCAAGTTTACGTCATATCGAATTTCATCAACTTCGGTTCTGTGGTTTGGTCGTGAAAGAGCGTCAGACAGACAGAGTTACTTTCACATTTATAAAATTAATATAGATATCATGGCCATGGACTGTAGGATTATCTAGATCAATATCCATGGGTCATACAAATATAGCCTGATATGTTAGGATGTACAGCGTTGATATATAACCATTAAGTATTTGTATCAATATAATCTTTGTGTATGTGTGCTCGTATATGTTATGTGTTTCCGGTCTAGTTAAGCTAGCATGTTGAATATCTGATATTTGGCGCACTGTTGAAATTATTTTGCGTAAGCTCAATACTACCTGTATTTGATGATTTGTGTTTTTTTTTATATTTGCCAATTTATTTCCAAATACAGAATATGTTGAAAAGTATTAACAAATAAGTCTAAATTTTGATTCAGTTGATTCAAGGGACTGGAGTTTGTATTCATGAGTTTTATAAGTGTGTGAATCCTGTACAGTTAAAATATGTCTAATTACAACGAAATTCTGCCACGTGTATAACTAATCCGCGTTAGAGCAGCGTAATGGAATATACTTCAAACCTTCTCCTTAAAGGAGGCTTTAACCAAGCAGTGGGTAATTTACAAGCTGTTATTGTGTACTGCATGTGATATACTTTATTTTACAACACAAATATAAAAATAAATCAAAGAACTAAAAAAGATAGATATCCATGGAAGGTGGTAATCACTTTCTATCAGGTGAGCCTCCTGCTCGTTTGCATAACAAAAAAATATAAAAATTAAAACAAAATACTATAAAAAAGTGATTTGTTGAACAATTTATAGTACTAACTTAAAGATTATTATTTTAAAGTATTAAAAAAAATGGTAAAGTTTATAATTTATAACTTCTCGAGAATAATACAAGTCAATATTACATCTTCGATTGCACACTAAATTGCGTTTATCCATTTATTAGATTTAAAAAGTACGAAAACGAATACCGTCGAAGCCTATAAACTAAATCCATCTAACTCCATCGAAACTATCACTACTTTCCTATTACAAACTTCGAAATGAATTCGGCCGCGAAGCATTACAATTTTATCTTCATCCCACGGAGAGACCAGTTTTCATAACTTTAATAACTATGAGCTGTTGTCCTCCTAACTTTGTTCGTAAGGAACCCTTTATTATTATTTCAAATCAAAACACTAACAATCCATTCCAGA
This sequence comes from Vanessa cardui, assembly GCF_905220365.1. NCBI lineage: Eukaryota > Metazoa > Arthropoda > Insecta > Lepidoptera > Nymphalidae > Vanessa > Vanessa cardui. The sequence goes on from NC_061131.1 coordinate 12,904,237, forward strand.
TTTTTGTATACTATTGTCCACATTAGGTCACAGCATCACAGTTTCCAAGTTTGGTAGCGTTTTGATTGTATATATTTATCGAAAATGGTTAATATTTCTATGGGTAGTGGTGATCACTAACCAGATAACATTTGTACGTCCTATGCGATAAAAAATCAGGAAAACGATTAACTATTCCAATTTTTTTGTATGCTCTTATTTCATTGTTTGTATTAACCGCACTGAATATATTCGAGAGTGTATGATGTATGTATACAATTTTTGATTCATGTATCTTTTATCAATAAATGATTCATATATTTTTTTATTTATAACACTTTAACAGTTTGATAACTGCCAACTTAATAAAAAAAAAACTGTGGACAAACATTACTGGAAACTGTGATATGTCGTTTTCTCTTTCACTATTTATGTTTGTGTATGTATGTATATAGATAAATATATATATGGAAATAAAATCGATTACTCCTTTTATCGAAAGAAGGTTAAATAACAATCGGAAACAAAATGTCTGACGTCTGTTGTACTTCCGTATTTATAAAATAAACAGCGCTAGTTTCAACTGAAAATATCCAAGATATTAAAGAAAGTTATTTGTTACCTTATACTAACTAGTCTTATCATTGAAAATTTAGCCAAACAGAAAAAAAACATTTCTGTATTTTTTATAGGTTATATTTTTAATTGTAATTTTTATTTAGTAAGTCTAAATTAATTAAATCGAAGTTCATTTACTTTGAAATTTGCACAATATCAGGACAAACAAAGCGATTACCACGTGATCCCAGCACTGATTAAACGTGAGCCAATATCACTTAAGGTTGGTTACTTCATTTACTTAAGACACTGACTGTCAAACTATAATCATTTATTAACTATATTTTCTTCTAAAAAGTTTATTTCATCAAACAATATAAAAATATTTATGTTGTCTGTCTCAATACCAATAAAATACTATTTACATTTAAAAATATTTAAAGAATTTTTATTCATATACTCGTATCTGTAATTTACATAATCATTTACTGTTTTTACTATACATGTATATGGTAAAAATCTCATGTCACGACTCACTCTCTTGGGTGGCTGGACAAAATATTTTATAAAGATAACCTTTCCTTTCTAACAGAGTTTTTTATGTTTAGATATTATTTTAAACAACGATATTTTATCTAGACACAAATTTAAAAACAAGGAACACTCACGCTTGAAAAAAAAATAATAGTAATTTGTATAAAAAGTGTGTATACTTATTAACGCTCTTGAGAAGTTCTTCTACTTAGGCTTAAACTATTAATAGTTTAAAATATCAAGCAATAATAATAATAATTTAAAGTTTTTGGCCTTTACTGGCCATTTATCTAGCAACTTCACCAATCTATTTTCATATTACCTTGTACGCTGTAATTGTTATTATTACATCATGGAATAAGTCGAGATGGCCCAGTGGTTAGAACGCGAACCGATGATTGCGGGTTCAAATCCAGGTAAGCACCGCTGTTTCATGTGCTTAATTTGTCTTTATAATTCATCTCGTGCTCAGCGTTGAAGGAAAACATCGTGAGGAAACCTGCATGTGACAAATTTCGTAGAAATTCTGCCACATGTGTATTCCACCAACCCGCATTGGAATAGCGTGGTTGAACATGTTCCAAACCTTCTCCTCAAAGGGAGAGGAGGCCTTTAGCTCAGCAGTGGGAATTTACAGGCTGTTATTGTTGTATAGTTGTATGGAATAATTTATTAAATAATTCTAAAAATCGCTTACATTATTTACTTTTTATAATCATTTTTGTAATTTTAATAACGATTAAATTATTTTTTAATTAATTTTATTGATAACATTGACATTGAAGAAAACGCTACATAACATATTCTATTGATTACTGTGAATGATGTGATTTTTAGTGAGGCTTACAGAAGTGAAGTTACTTTTCATGGTACATTTTTTCCAGGTCAGAATAAGGCTACAGCAACGTAAGATTTTAAAGGCCGGCACCGCACCTGCTAGCCCCCTGGTGCTGCAGATCTCCATGGGCGGTGGTAGTCACTTTCCATTAGGTGAGTTTCCTGCTCTTCTGCTGTTTGACAACTATAACATAAAAAAAAATATACAATTTTGTGATGGAGTATGATTTTGATTTAGATTTTTTTTAATGTATTTTTTACAATTATTAAGATAAGATAGTATTAAGTTACGTAGTATAAATGTAAATATTAATAAATATTAATATTACTTTAGATATTAAAATTTGTTTTGTGTCTCGTATATTATTATTTTTCGTAACTGATCAAAAGAATTATTTTTTTGTAGCGTATTTATTGTATACATATACCTTTCGCGAGTCACCTACGAAAACCTGTGTATTTTTACAATAATATCACACATACCTTGCCTTAACCAAGTAAGCGCTCCCAAGAAAGTGTGTTTGAGGGAAAGAAGCCACATTTTGAGGTAACAATTCCCCTTTTATTCATCTGAATACAGTCAAAAGTTTCTCGCGCGTACTTTAAATAAAAAAAATCACATATTTGATTCTTAAATGGTTTGGATATATTAATTAGGTGTTAATGTTTCTTGTTCGGTAAATTCAAAAAGCTATAAATATCAGCTCTAATATTACAATAATATGTAACTACAGTACACTTTAAAGAGCTGAGATGGCCCAGTGGTTAGAACGCGTCCATCTTAACCGATGATTGCGTGTTCAAATCCAGGCAAGCACCACTATATATAATGTATGTGCTTAATTTTTGTTTATAATTCATCTCGTGCTCGGTGGTGAAGGAAAACATATCGTGAGGAAACCTACATGTGTCTAAATTCAACGAAATTCTGCCACATGTTCATTTCACCAAGCCGCATTGCAGTGGAATATGTTCCAAACCCTCTACTTAATGGAAAAGGAGGCCTTATCCCAGCAGTGGGCAATTTACAAGTTATTACTTTACTTAACTTTTACTGCACTTTAAGTTTAAGTAACATCATTAAGATATGTATGTTGTTGTTTTATTTCATAATTATAATATTACCATTGTTCTTTTGATTAAAAAGTTTGAGAAGCGCAGTTTTCGAGCAGTACTGAAAATCACCCTGAGTTTAACAAAATTGATCGAGAAACTAAAATTTCCTTACTGAAGTTATTATTATCATAAAAATATTACATACAAACTTCTCCTTTTATAATTCCAATTACATACTGTAATAGATAACAACACATAGTAATATTACGTATTTCTAGTTAATGATCATATTAAAAATTCATAAAACAAAATTGTCCATATGTGTATTTGTAGTTAATAACAATAATAGACCAATCCCATTTGCTTTATGATGAAATTATTACTAGCTTCTGTCCGTGGCTTAGCTTATCTATGGTGATAAATACGTAATGGTATGTGCTAGATGTTTAAATTAATTAAAATAATTTCTCGGGTAATTTTTATATGATGATCACACATCTAAAACCTCAAACTTTCGCATGCATTTGAATAGGAGTACTGAGAAACCAATAAATAATAATACTTAATAGGTCTTTGTGTACTAACTCACTAATCTATAATTAAGGGTATCCTATAGTATTCTACCGAATTTTTCGAATTGTTCGGATTAATCCCGGCTGCTGAATTTCGCCTTCTACATTTCGTCAAAATTCGAAGTTTCACCCGCACCTCCTTTATGTTCGAAAATTCACAACGACGCGATTTCTCAGACATTTTCTGCCTCGTACAACCACTATGTGGAACCAGCTTTCGCCGGCGGTTTTTCCGAACCGATACGACATGGAAACCTTCAATAAAGGGCGTACTCCTTCCTTAAAGGCCGGCAACGCACCTGCAATCCCCCTGGTGGCAGATGTCCATGTCCATGTCGTGGCGGTGGTAGTTACTTTATATCAGGTGAGCCTCCTGCTCGTTTGCCACCTATGTCATAAAAAAAGTCTATGTCAGTGAACGAGTGTAACTAGAGGCACAAGATAACATCTTAGTTGGTAAGATTGGTGGCGTATTGGCGATGTGTGTTCTGTGAAATATAATGAACCAAATCTTGAACTAAAATTTTCCAGTCCAAGTGCTTACGAAGTAAGATTTTTGTATTAATTCTTTATAATTATTTTTTTCAAAGATTCATTTTTCTAACCTAAAATTATGATAATATTTAATTTCTATAGTTCGAGCTGAAAGTTAAAAAATACGTTTCATTATATAATAAATGGTTTTTCTGTGCACATGTCAAAATAAAGTTACTAATGGATTTTGGGAAGTCTTGCTATAAAAAGAGATGCCCACCGTTGAATTACTTTTAATCCGCTTATAAATGATTTTTGATAAAAGTTCAGAGATGAATTTTCGACAAATTTTCGCTTTCAGATTTTTTTTCCACAGATTAATATTTCCTATATTCCTGTATTATATTGAGCCCCCCCTCCATTGCTCTTTACACGTTTTATTGATCGCAAGTCAACTTCTTCGTAATTTGAACATCATAATTCGATTATCAAAATCCTCAATATTCGATTAAATTAAAGCAAATTTTTTATTATTTTTTAATTATTAATCATTTTTAATCTAGTAAAATTAATACTATTTACTTATGCTGTGCATGAATTGATCACGGCTCATTGGGACTAGCTTGGATCGAATGATGTTATATATGTTGCGACTATAGTTACAATAACTCACTCTACTGATTATGCTGTTTGTCGTTACAATATTTGATGAGTGGATGGTTATGGCCCTACCCACACTTAAGAGTACCGTGGGGACCTATTGGATTACAAAAACAGCATTAAAAAATATAAAATATCGTACTATGTTTCTCCCTTCAGCGGTTTGGTCAGCGCCTAGAGATTTTCGAAAGTGTGAAAAAAATGCAAGAAAATACTCCAGTGTCAAATATTGAGTTTAGGTGCCCCAACGTACCTCTGATAACAAAGGTATGCTAATCTGATAGCTTGCATGGTGGGCGTAGTCACACGGAAGGGTAGAAAATGGAAGAAAAAAATATACTCGGGCGCTACAGATATTTAGAAGTGATGCAAAGTGAACCCTGAAAATACTCCCATTCAACAGACTGTTGTTTCGGAAGTAACGCGAGCTCATAGCGATTTTTTTTTAAATGCCAAAAAACATAGCCTTATAGGTATCGTCGTCGTGGTGTGTACGTGGTAGAAATAACTAAGTCCACAATTTAAGATATCACTCGTATAATACGCACACAATAAACACAAAAACAAGAAAAGTCAAAAGGTAATAGAGTACGGAAGAAATTTACAGTTCTAATAGAAGGAGTATTAACATTAATTACGAAAATTAAACACGAAAACAATTAGACAGTACGGCTAGCAAAAAGTAAACAAATCGCATCGAGTGTGAGGTATCGACTGACTCCGTACGTATTTTGTACGCGGCTTACAAAATTATATCGCAGTGGCGGGTAGACGCGGAATAAATGCGTCGCTCGGCCGATCCGCCGCATACTACGGGTTTCGCCCGAGTATGCCTGTGAATTAATATTTATTGTGATATAAAAGTAAATATATGAAATATAATGTTGGTGTGTATTGTGTATGTGTATTATATTATTACATAAATAAATATAGAATAGAATATTATTATATATTTTATTTGTGTAATTGTGAAGTGTAATAAATAAATATTATAAATTAATAAACTAATTATAAATATAATAATGATTCGCCTACATCACTCCCCTCCAGAGGCCGTGTCTACGGACGATAGTAGTCCGGGAAGCGAACTCGTCTGTTGGAACGCGTGGTTTTGGGGTTAGGTGAGTCTGTCTGTCTGTCACTATGTTGTTGGGACGAATACGGAGATGGTGAGGGAAGGCTTAAATCGTCAGACAGTATATAGGCTGGCTTAATGCGGTCTATAGATACTGTGACGTCCTTACCCTTGAAGTCAATTTTAAAATATTTTTCACCTCTCCGCAAAACTTTATGTGGCCCAGAGTAGGCGGGCTGTAAAGAGCCGCGTAGCGCGTCTTCTCTCAGAAATACGTGACTACACGAACTAAGCTCTTTAAAGATAAATGTTTTGCGTGAGGAGTGGTGCTGTGTCGGAACTGGTCGTAAATTCTCGACAAAGGACTTCATTCGAGCTGAGAATTCGGTGATGTCGGTGGTATAGCCTGGTACATTATGCCCGAAAAATTCTCCGGGTAGGCGGAGAGGCTCACCATACACCAGCTCAGCCGATGAAGCCTGGAGGTCTTCTTTGAAGGCGCTCCTTATGCCAAGAAGTACCAAGGGTAAAGACTCCGTCCAGTTCGTATCACCATGACACACTATAGCTGCCTTTAGCTGCCGGTGAAAACGCTCAACTAAGCCGTTGCACTGTGGGTGATACGCAGTTGTCTTGCGGTGTTCAAACCCGACAGACTGTGACAACTGTTTGAACAGTGCCGACTCAAATTGCCTACCGCGATCGGTAACGATATCGGTAGGACAACCGAATCGGGACACCCAGCAGGAAACGAACGCTTTGGCCACTGTTTCTGCGGTAATGTCGATAATAGGGACAGCTTCCGGCCATCGCGTAAAGCGATCGACGGCTGTCAAACAGTATCGATAACCGTTTGAAGGAGGTAATGGGCCGATCAGGTCTATATGAACGTGTTTGAATCGCGCTGAAGGTAAGGCAAGCGTGCCTAAGGGTGATGTAACGTGCCGGGTTACCTTCGTGCGCTGGCAGGTCAAACATGCCTTAGACCATTCACGGCAGTTTTTCCTCATGAGTGGCCAAACGAAGCGTTGTGCAACGAGTTTAGCTGTGGCGTTAGGACCGGGATGGCTAAGGGAGTGTAGGCAGTTAAAGACTTGTTCGCGACAGTTTGCAGGGACAAATGGCCTGGGAGTCGGAGTACTGACGTCGCAGTACAATTCAGTACGACTACCAGGAATTGACATCTTTTCCAACCGGAGAGAAGTTTCGCCTCTAAGAACCCTTGCGAGGTCAGGGTCAGTGGTTTGCGACTTGGCAAGGACGTCCAAGTCAACTGGCATTTGCAATTCATCGACGCGGGAAAGTGTATCGGCGACTACATTGTCCTTCCCTGAAATGTGCCGAATATCTGTCGTGAATTGCGAGATGAAGTCCAGGTGTCTATACTGACGTGGAGAACAGTTACTTTTCCTTTCATGGAATGCATAACTGAGCGGTTTGTGGTCAGTATAGACTGTGAAGTGGTTAGCCTCTAGCATGTGGCGAAAGTACCTGATGCTCTGGTAAATTGCAAGGAGTTCGCGGTCATATGGTGAATATTTTACCTGCGAAGGACTCAACTTGCGCGAGAAGAATGCTAGAGGCTGCCAGGCACCGTCCAGGTATTGTTGGAGGACTCCACCTATAGCCGTGTCTGAGGCGTCCGTAACAAGTGCCAACTTAGCGTCAGGACGGGGATGAGCTAGCAGTGCTGCCTCACAAAGGCTAGATTTACAGGCTTCGAAAGCTTTTAAAGAATCTCCCTTTATGTCGACCGGATGGGAAGCCTTCACAGAACCTGTCAGTAAGGCGTTCAGAGGAGCCTGGATACGAGCAGCGTTAGGCAGAAATCTGCGATAGTAATTTATCATACCTAAAAATCTACGGAGTTCCCTAACGGTTTTAGGTATGGGAAAGTCCAAAATGGCCTTGACTTTGCCATCCAAGGGCTTAGTACCGCTTTCCGATATACGGTAGCCCAGGAATGTTACCTCAGGCGCTCCGAAGACACACTTAGCCGTGTTGACAAGAACGCCGTAATTTTGCATACGGGTAAAAAGTTGACGGAGGTGGTCTTCGTGTTCTTCCTGGGTCCTGGAGTAAACCAAAAAGTCGTCAAGGTACGGATAGCAAAAGTCAAGTCCACGTGTTAGCTCGTCCACGAACCTCTGAAATGTCTGACCAGCATTCCTTAATCCGAACGTCATAAAAGGAAACTCGTATAAGCCGAATGGCGTTGTAATCGCCGTTTTCGGTATGTCCTCCACAGCGACTGGAATCTGATTGTAAGCCTTAACCAGATCAATAACAGAAAAGTACTTACAAGCAGCCAAACTGTGCGAAAAGTCATGAATGTGACGTATGGGATACTTATCTGGTATGGTTCTCGCATTAAGCAACCTATAGTCGCCGCAGGGACGCCAACCGTTATCCTTTTTCGACACAAGGTGTAAAGGCGACGACCAAGGGCTGTCAGAAGGACGTGCCGTACCGTTCGCTAGCATTGTGTCGAATTCCTGTCTGGCGATTTTGAGCTTGTCAGGAGCGAGTCTCCTAGGTGAACATGACACTGGTGGGCCTGGTGTAGTACGAATGTGGTGTACAGTGTGATGTTTGACGACACCCGGAATACCGGCGGGGCGAGTTATTTCAGGGAACTCCGCCAAAATATTGTGGTACCTGCTATTTCCGCCAGTGGAAACCTTCACACTCGTTACTAGGCAATTAGATTTAACTATTGAGGCTACAGTGCTGATATTAGTTAGGCTATCTGTTAATCTACGGTTACTGATGTCTACGATAAGACGATAGTGTGATAGAAAATCTATGCCAATTATAGCTTTCGTTACGTCAGCTACGACGAAGCGCCATGGAAAGGTGCGACGTAATCCTATATTTAAGGTAAGATTGATATAACCGTATGTGGCGATAGCCGAACCATTAGCAGCACTGAGCTGAAAGGATGTCTTATGTCTATTTTCACTTAAGTCGCTAATTGGAAAGACACAAATATCACTACCGGTGTCGACTAAAAATTGTCTTTGGGTACTGCAGTCGGTAATGAAGAGGCGACCCGGAGAGCTCCTGCAATCATTGGTCGCCATCACTGATTGCTGGGGGCATTTCCCGACGTGTAGTCACAGGGCTTGATGCAGCTCCTAGCCTTGGAGCCGAACTTGCTGTGGTACCAGCAAACTGGATACCGTCGATGACTTGAACTGGATCTTCGAGATTGGGATCGGTTGCGGTGTCTACTCGACTGTCTTCGTTCCCTTGGTCGAGATCGTTGGTTGACTTGGGCCGTGAGGGCACTGACCTGTTTGGTCAACTCCGCTACTTGCTGTGTCAACAACTCGATGGGCGATGATGAGGACGTTGCTGCGACTTGGTTCGTCGGAGCAGCAATGTCGTGTACCCTGTCGGCCAGTTCAGCGAGAGAATCGAGAGGTAAGGTGGGTTGAGATGCCACTATTGGTTGTATTCCTATTGGCAACCGACTTGTCCAAATGGTCTGGAGAAACTCTTCCGGAATATCTGGTCCAGCAAGGTGTTGAAGGTGTCGCAGGAATTGTGAAGGCTTGCGACTGCCAAGTTGTTCATGCATCAACAATTGTTTCACCTTATTCTCCCTCGAAACAGACAGACGTTTTATGAGTTCTGCCTTGAGTCGATTGTAGTCAGGTGGGCCAGTGATAACGTCTTCTACTTCCGCGGCGTATTGTCTGTCTAACGTTGATAGGATTTGGTAAAATTTTGTAGCTTCGTCCGTTATTCCAAATAATTTAAACTGACCTTCCACTTGTGCAAACCAAATGGCCGGCTTTTCTGGCCAAAATGGCGGCGTCTTAATCTGGGCTGATGGCGGCGCAACCATAGTTACGTCAGCACTGTGAACTCGTTCCAGTTTCTTCATACGGCGCGGTCGCGTATTTACTTGCGACTCAGCTGTATCACTTCCACTACTCATCTTCTAAATGACGTGTACAATACGGGGTCACCAGTTATAGGTATCGTCGTCGTGGTGTGTACGTGGTAGAAATAACTAAGTCCACAATTTAAGATATCACTCGTATAATACGCACACAATAAACACAAAAACAAGAAAAGTCAAAAGGTAATAGAGTACGGAAGAAATTTACAGTTCTAATAGAAGGAGTATTAACATTAATTACGAAAATTAAACACGAAAACAATTAGACAGTACGGCTAGCAAAAAGTAAACAAATCGCATCGAGTGTGAGGTATCGACTGACTCCGTACGTATTTTGTACGCGGCTTACAAAATTATATCGCAGTGGCGGGTAGACGCGGAATAAATGCGTCGCTCGGCCGATCCGCCGCATACTACGGGTTTCGCCCGAGTATGCCTGTGAATTAATATTTATTGTGATATAAAAGTAAATATATGAAATATAATGTTGGTGTGTATTGTGTATGTGTATTATATTATTACATAAATAAATATAGAATAGAATATTATTATATATTTTATTTGTGTAATTGTGAAGTGTAATAAATAAATATTATAAATTAATAAACTAATTATAAATATAATAATGATTCGCCTACAGCCTTATTGAAATTCTCGACCATGTCAGATTTTCATATTAACGATTCAACTTGATGTCCAAGTTGTGTCTGCCAAAAATCTAATAACTATTGAGGGGTTATTTTTTATATCCGGCTATATAAAAGTTATGTGGGTATTTAACTCATTGGCGTCAAATGTTTAAACTCATTTTGTGCTACCATAGACATTCTAGAGATTGTAATAGGTAGAAGTTATCTACTTTATGTAGTGGGTATAAGCTGAAGTTTTGGGACGTAGCCATAGAGTCAGATATAACTGCCACCATAATGGGAGTAATACTTACACAAGCTTCAAGAAGCACGTAAAGCTATTGGTTTTAGCAACTAAACACTCAGTGGAACCAACTTTCGCAGGTGGTTATACCAAATCGATTCGAATTGGGTACCCTAAATCTATCTATATAATTAGACTAAGAAGCGTTCTTCAGAAGCCGCTTTTCTTCAAGGGAGCGTAATGCCCGTTTACCACAGATGAAAAAAAAAAAACAATTGGGTGATATTAGATTGTTGTTACAGTTAATTTTAAGATAGTAGGGAGTGCATTTGTCTTTATCTTTCGAGAATATATTCTGTATGAAAAAGGTAAATAACAATACATTAAAGTAACACCTATATTTAGAACACACTGTACGTGTCTGTGTGTACAGAACGATATTATTTTTATAACCGTACAATATTTTAAATAAATTTTAATCACACCCGTATATCATCAAAGTGAAAAGGTTTCCCCGCGGCATTAAATTGTTACTAGCCAAGTTGATATTACAACGAAGCCTGTGATTGAACGCAATATGGAGTCTACAGTTTGTGTAGCATAAAAGCGATGAACGAATAAAATAACCGATGGCAGTTGTAAAATTTAAATCCATAAAAATATTCTTTATGTTTTAAACGTAAGGAAAAATTAATATGTTACATAGTATTTTAAGAGCCGAGATGCCCCAGTGGTTAGAACGCATCTTAATCGATGATTGCAGGTTCAAACCCAGGCAAGCACCACTGAATTTGCGTTTATAATTCATCTCGTGTACGGAGGTGGAATGGAAAACATCGTGAGTAAAGCTGCATGTGTGTGTGTCTAATTTCATAGAAATTCTGCCACATGTGTATTCCTCCCACCCGATTTGGAACAGCGTGGTGGAATATGTTCAAACCTTCTTTCCAAAGGGAGTGTTGTTATAGTCTTTAAAAAAATGCTACTAATAAAATATACAGCAGTAAGTTAATTTTATTTTACACACAGACCACTTAATAGTAAGTGTATTCAACCAATCAATCAAAATCAAAAATCAAAATCAAAATAAACTTTATTCAAGTGGGCTTTCACAAGCTTTTTTGAATCGTCATTTAACAATTAAGTGCTAGCAAGCTAGCACCGGTTCGGAAAGTAGATTCTACCGAGAAGAACCTGCAAGAAACTCAGTAGTTACTCTTTTTCAACATTTAAAAAATACAACCTATAACATAAAAAAATGCGCTTTTGCAGTACAAAATACCGAAAAAATCTCTCACAAAGCCTCAAACAAATTTATCGAAATATACGAATACATGCTACCTACAATATTACAATCTTCATGCATATCATTTATAAGAATAACAAGTCATTCAAAAGCATTAGGTAATCTTTTAATATAATATGTACCAAAAAAATAGGCGTATGTTTGGTATATCAAAGAATTTATTTCGACTAACCTAATCTCGCACAAAAGCGCTGTCTAAGGAAGTTATATTTTACGTAAAAGGGATATTCATTCATTTTTCAAAGACTCTTCTCAATCTGTAAGCGGCTTTACTCGGAGATTAAGAAATGTATAGACTATATGGAATTTGAAAAATAAATGATTACCTGTCTTAAAATCTTTTAATTTGTTATATTTTGAATTTACCACTTTAACAAATGTTCTCGTAACAGGAATTAAAAATATATGTAATAACGAGCATTGACCCTTAGGGTAGAGTAACCAGTAACGCTTAAATATGTATCTTATTATTTTTAATTAGTATCCCAAAACCAAAGTTTCATATTCCTATCTTAAAAAATGTCGATCTTTCATAAAATCTTTCAACCCCCATTTTACCCCTTAGGTGTAGAAATAGCAAAATCCCTTCCTTAGTAACGCTAATACTTTACGCTCGGCGATGATGAATTAGTTAGTCAGGGCATGTTCATTTATAAATATAGATTATTGTTTATTATTATATCATAATAAACAATAAGACTAATCGTACTGTATGATTTACATCACAGCTTGTTTTCTTGCACAATTAAGCCTAAACTTAAAAGTAGAACACAATAATCTTTTATTAATGCCAAATCAATTATAATGCTATGAAACAACAACAACAACAGCGTGTCAATTACCCATTGCTGGGCTAAATCTTCTCCCTCTGAGAAGAAGATTTGGAACATATTCCACCACGCTATTCCAATACGGGTTGATGGAATACACGTGTGGCAGAATTTATATGATATTAGATACATGTAGGTTTTCCTCACGATGTTTTCCTTCACCGCCGAGCACGAGATGAATTATAAAGACAAATTAAGCACATCAATATTCAGTGATGCTAGCCTGGTTTGAAGCAACAACCATCGGTTAAGATTCACGCATTCTAACCACTGCCATCTCGGCTCATCGTGTAATGCTGTATTAAGACAATATTAAGACACAGTTTATTGCAATATTAGGACCAGAGATGACATTACTATTACAGTTGAATTTCTCGGCGCTTAAGACAAACATCGTGAGGATAACTGCATGTTTTGGACAAAAATTTATTCGAAGCGTGGTGGGATAATCTCCAAAATTGATCAATAAAAGTATCCTTACCAACATCAAAACGGCCTATGTCCTTAAAACATTTATTAATTGAAAGTAAACCCTGAATACATTTCAAATAAATCCTCATTTCCAGTGACAATTGGCAACAGTAACAAGTACTATATAAGTGTTATAATAACTAGGATAACATATGAAAATCATATTTGCCGAATAATAATTTATATGCATTGGAGAATCATTATCATCGCCCCGCAGATGTGATCTGATAGTTGTGCGGTTTCTATTATCAAATCAAGCTATTCAAGCAATATCAATATGCTGTTAATGCAGATCAATAGACTTAGTAAGCTGACTCACGTCAGATTGAATTGTTATTTAACTGAGATAATTAATTGAGGCGATATCCTTACTTTAAATTAGAGCTCTTAAATGCTACTAGCTAATGGGGTCAATCAATAAATAATGATTATTGCCCAAGATTTTAATAAGAATAGATGTGTTTATTAATAATAATAACTATTATATCCCCATACAAAATTTCGTTCCTGTTGAGTTTGTTTTTTGATTAACTTTTTTAACCGCGAATTAAAATCAAAATTACAACGTTTTTTTTTTAAAATCGAAAACGAGTTTTTAACATAACAGTCAGTAAATGCCTCATCGTGCTATCCATAGTATTCTGTCAACTTTTTGAGGATATCATTAGAGTTAACTCCATCATGTTGTTTTATTACGGGTCGGTGGGTACACGTGAAAGTTCCATCATTCTAGATGTCGACATAATACTGAATACACCTATTATTTCCACTAAGATATTTCCACTAAGTACCGTGTTTATAAATAAAAGTAGCAGCTTAGATACGGATAAACGTTTAAATATTCATCGTAGTTCTATTTCTACCTTTGCTCTTTAAAAAACCCGAGTCAATCAGGTAGAACGCCATTAATAAATGAATCGGCGTGTGTTCATCGATCACGTTCAAATGATTAACATTCATGTGTAATTATACCACAATACTGTAATGGAAAATGTAATTGAAAATAATCAGTATGTTTGAGTTAACGTAAAACACTGTAAATTTTCAATAGTTGGGCTAGAAAATCCTGTATAGCCTAGCCATTGATTTTAAAAACCAAGTTAGAAGAAAGATCTCAATTAGTAAGTACTAGCGACCCAGCTTCGCACGGGTTACAAGATGTTTTTTATATTTCTAACTTTTATTTATATATTTTTGTTGTTTTATTAACTATATTGAAATGTCTTTATTATTGAAATGAAAACTCCCTCACGGTCTATTTTATCCGGACGATGTTAAACAATTATCGTTCTATTTCAACTTATTTACACAAAAACCTTGATAAGTTGTATACCTAAATAATCTATCTAATAGAAAACATGAATATTTGTTCAGTAGTTTTGGAGTTTATCGCGAACGTACAGACAGATAGACACGGCCGAGGAACTTTGTTTTATAATAGAGAAGATATTTGTAATGTATATTTATTCATTAATATAGTTTATGTACACGTTAGAAGGTAAAATAAGGAAAGCATAAATAATATTAACAACATATGTGAATTGAAAAGAGTACTTGCAAATACTCGTATATACTTCATTTGACGTAGTTACGAAGCCATATTTTCTGTTTTCTTTTTAAATAAACATTACTCATGTAAAAACATCTGACGAACGGAATCAACATGGCGGGCTGTCATGTAAAATTACTGGTGGTTTTTTTATATTTATATTTCACTCAAAACGCTTTTTCGTTTTCCCAGTTTCAATGTACTGTACATTGTTTTAAAATGGTATGTTTCGATATACTCTAGTGTATAAAATATTTAAATATTCATTAAAATCTTAACGATTCTTAACTGAACGAATATCTTTTATTATATGGTGTTGCTGTGGTAAATCCAACTTGAGAAAATTATTTTGTCCGTAATGTTTCAAATATAGTGTACCAGCTTTGTGGAATAAGCTGATTATATTTCCCTTTAATATGAAAATAAGCGTGTGTTCAGCGGTGAAAAAAAAGTCAAAAAATGATTTTCGAACTCAAATAAAACCGAGGTCAATGCCCTACAGTTTTGATCCCATAATAAAAACGTTTTAGCGGACAAGTTTTAACACAATAATGCAAATTTTTTTAGCGAGCGTTTTCCGGCATTTGGAACAAAATGGGTATTCTTTTGAGCCGAGATGGCCCAGTGGTTGGAACGCGTGCATCTTAATCGATGATTGCGAGTTCAATCCTAAGCAAGCAATATTGAATATTCATGTGCTTACTTTGTGTTTATAATTCATCTCGAGCTCAGCGGTGAAGGAAAACATCGTACGGAAACCTGCATGGAAATTCCGTAACATGTGTATTTCACAAACCCACATTGGAACAGCGTGGTGGAATATGTTCCAAACCTTCTTCTTAAAGGGAGAGGAGGCCTTAGCCCAGCAGTCTACAGGCTGTTGTTGTTGTTATTGTTGTTGGGTATCCTCTTGAATAAGAATACAGTAACTTTTTCAAAGAAAATTAATGAAAATGAAGGGAATTTGTCGATCAATATATAGAGTGTGCCTTCGGCCTTTAAAAGACCAGACCTATGTTCAATGCCATTAATAATTGAACAATGGAAGTGCCGCCAATCACGTGCTAGCATTTAACTTTCATGAAGTCTCTCACGTCAATCTGTTCGCTGACGTTGAATGTACATTATGTATTTACAGCGCAATCTATTCATTGGCTATCTATGTTTGATTACAAAAAACTATTTCTGTGCAGCCATGTTTTTGTTATTTATTCCAACTCATTTATAACAACAACGAGGAACACATATTGGAATTAGGCATTCATGAGATTGGATAATAATGATGATGAACAATTAAGTGCAATAGAATAGCTTCCTTTGAAAGAAAGCAATTTAAAATTATCAGGTGTATATAATACATTTTGGGGGAACTATGCAATCATGGTTATGTAAAATTCTGGAAGCATGATCCCCCTACCCTCTGAAATATGATACTGACGGTTGTGCATAATTTCGTTCTATTAACTAGGAGGGTACCACTACCGATTGATCTCTTTGACTCTCTCTCTCTGTGGGCATCCATGTTCAGTACGTACAACACCTGAAAAGGGATGCCCAGGCTGCGCTCCGATAATCTTTCCCTCACAGAGTATATGGCGTATGTTTATGTCCGAAATTACATCTGCTCTCTTCAGCTTGCCTATATAACCGTCCGCCTCTTAAAATGAGTGCACCTTCTTTTACAAAAGTACTTGTATGTCGCTTTAACGCGTGTTCCTATCCACTAATTATTAATGACTAGACTCTATACATAAATAGATCCATAATATTCAAAGTAAAGTAACAGCCTGTAAATTTTCCACTGTTGGGCTAAGGCGCCCTCTCTCATTAAGGAGAGGGTTTAGAACATATTCCACCACGCTGTTCCAATGCGGGGTGGTGGAATGCACATGCGGCAGAATTTCAATGATTTGACACATGCAGGTTTCCTCACGATGTTTTCCTTCACTGCCGAGCACGAGATAGCAGCGCCACCTTGTGATGGGTTACGTCAGCGGGGTAGCATACAATCCCTCCCCGAGTAAAAATACATACGCATACCAATTTTCAAATTGATCCTTCAAATAGGTTCTAAGTCTATAGATGGCTTACACACAAACACATACTTTTTATGTATATTAATAGCCTATCATTTTTGCAAGCACATGTTCTTCCTACATACCAAATTTTATAAAGATCGGTTCAGCCGTTCTCGAGTTATAGCAGGACATACACAGACCGACAAAAATTTCAAAAATAGTAAAACTGATGTCAGTCAGTCATAAAAATAATATTTATTAAGAAATTCGACAAAAAAATTTAATGTACAGACAGACTCAAGTGATTTATATAGTAGTATAGATTACCCAAAATGAAACAATAAAATTTAATAACATTTCTAGGTATATTTTTTTTTAATAATTAATATTTTGAACTTTTCAATGTCATACTAAAAAAAAAATCTGACCGAATTTCAGTCTCGGCGTCAATCTTAATAGCAATCTACATTTACATAAACAGTCATAAAGTCAGTTGAGGCGGAATTCCGACATAACCCAAGCTAGATTTGGCGTAAGACTGTTTTGCTTTATTTACCAAGCACGGGTGTTTAACACTATTGATATAACTCTGGACTATTACTAAAGATTTTGGAAAGAATACCAATACGTTTATTATGAGGCTGACCATGGAATTTAACCAAAAACACGACATCATCATCAACAACAACGACAACATGTAAATTCCCCACTGCTGGGCTAAGGCCTCTCCTCTCCCTTTGAGGAGAAGGTTTGGAATATACTCCAATGCGGAATACACATATGGTAGAATTTTTATGAAATTTGACACATGCAGATTTCCTCACGATCTCCTTCACCGCCGAGGACGACATGAATTATTAACACAAAATTAAGCACATATATATAGTAGTTCTTGCCTGAGTTTGAATTCGAAATCATCGGTTAAGATGAACGCGTTCTAACCACTGGGCCATCTCAGTTCTCTATAATATTCAATAGAGTGAAATTCAGACACAATATAAGTTATGTGCGCAAAGCCGCGGGTGACGGCTAGTTTAATATAACCGTAACTGTCTTAATTAAAGCGAATTTTAATGATTAATATCGTGATCTATTACCGTCGGTTTTAATTAAACTAACGAGCTACAGTATTCTCACTTATGTTAAATTAAAGTTTGTTGTGTTCAGGATAGTGAGCAAAATAGCTCGCTGCTTCGTTTGATGAGACTAGCTTAATTAAACAATCGTTTTGGGACGAAATATTAGGTTATTTCATAATGCAAACGTGGTGGTCGGACTTTGCGTAAGCCCGCCGTAGTAGGGTAATAACCCGTCAGATATTCTAACACAATAATGCTTAGCATCTTTTATAATTGGTCGCTACTGATTTAATCAGCTTTTAAAACAATTATTTTTTAGGGTAAAGTAGCCCAATACGTAGCAAACTAAGGAAGATAAGGCTCAGAGTATTTTCTACCATACATACGTAAATTAAAACTAGTTCAGGTCACTCAGCGATCTTTTCATTTAATTTTTACACCATGCAATTAATGTAATTAAACTTAGGGTTTTGTTGTAGTCACTAGTACTTCTGAACAACCATATTGTTCAGAAACAGAAACAGAAACAAGAATATTGCATATCAATAAAATGGAAAAAGGAACGAGCTTTGAATTGGAGGAAACTACTTACATCGCCAATGTGCCGCCAACCTTGGGAACCAAGATGTCATTTCCCTTGTGTCTGTAGTTACACTGGTTCACTCACCCTTCAGTGTGGAACACAACAACACTAAGTAGTTTTCTGTACTAAGAATCGTCGTTACACAGGGATCGGCGTTCTTCAAGGATTAATTTTAGGTCCTTTTTTCTTTTTGTTGTACGTAAATGAGGTAAACAATGCATTACCACAGATACAAAATGGTTTTAAAAAAAGTGCCTTTAGCAACACTAGCTTGCTCATCTTTCTTACTGGAACCTAATAATACGATATATTGTTGTTTTTCTGATTTGTGAGTAATACCGTAGCACCAAGAAAAGTAATAATAATACCGTCGCGAAAGTGTAATAACCTAACAGGTGCTATAGAAAAGGTATTTAAAATGTAAAAACATATATGAATGTATATATATTTCAGATTTAATCAAAATATCAATCACAAAAGTAATTGATTCCCGTACAAAGTCCCATTCTCTATTGAGCCAGTATAGAAAAATATCCGTGACAAAAATGTGTTTTGCTTTTAATCAAAACCTTTTCAATTCTGACATTTTCAATAAGTCATAAAATCCGTTCTCTTAATGCCGTCTCGCCTCTGTATCTTCAGCTTTGCGATTATATCTCAGCCAATAATCTTTTGTAGACTTTTATTTAGTTGTAGGGCTGGGTGCAAGTCCGTCTGAGTAGGTACCACCCACTCATCAGATATTCTACTAACAGCCAGTAATACTTAGTATTAGTATTGTTGTGTTTCAGTTTGATAGACCTATGAAGTCGTGTAAGTACAGGCAAAAGGGACATAATACCTTAGCTCCCAAAGTTGGTAGAGCATTAATGCGATGTAAGGAAAGATAATGATTATTTCATATAGCACCAATATCTATGGGCAGTGGTGATCAGTTACTTGATGGTAAGGCTTGTGTGCAAGTCCGTCTGGGTAGGTACCACCCACTCATCAGTTATTCTACCGCCAAATAATAGTACTTAGTATTGTTGTGTTCCGGTTTGAAGAGTGAGGAAGCCAGTGTAACTACAGGCACAAGGGACATAACATCTTAGTTCCCAAGGTTGGTGGTACATTGACGATGTAAGGAATAGTTAATATTTCTTACAGCGTCATTGTTGTCTATGGGTGATGATGACCACATACCAGGTGGCCCACATGCTCGTCCGCCATCTTATACCATAAAAAAAGTTACCACATAGGGCTGTAATTGCCCGATCATCTACCTATATCCTGTATTATTATTTACATTAGACGGCTACATAGGTTTAACATAACAATGTGTTCGATTCCCACTAAATAGTTTTTGTTTGAACTTTAAGCATTGAAATGTGTTCAGTTTGTAGTTTTATTACGTAATAGCTAAACCTGCGGCTTATCTGGTATCCCGGCGCAGGATTTATAAAACTTTATCTTAACACACTAACGTCGCTAAAATATTTACCGATTACCGCTTATGATTAATTTAAAAAAGGACCTTAATTTAGGAAAGTATCTTCCTTGGGATTCAAACTGTCTCCAAATCAAATCTCATGGAAATCGCTGATTTAAGCCACAGAAATAACACAGAGTATAATATAAGTACAGATAAACTGCCTCAACATTTTTCGTGAACTGAAATAATTCTACTGTAATACTCCTCGTATTTAAAGGATTATATTTATTAATTCATTAATTTAACAGCATAACGTTATTTAATTTATTATTTGTGTGGATATGTGAAGTGTTTGTTTATGTGTTTGTAAAGTGCATTGTATTTGTTTTGAATCTTAATTAAAACATTATTACATTATATTGAACTTTTTTAACGCTACATAATAAAATAGTAAATTTAAAACATTTGATATTCGGTGAACGCAGCCAAGTGAAAGTATTTTATATTAAAAACGATTCATTGAAACGTTATACGTGGAAACGTTGTATTAAAATATCATTTTGTAATTTGATTTATATATATGTAATATTACCGACTTACGATGTCCAAATGTAGGATTTCCGTATGATGAGAAGTTTTGAAGTCTATTCCACCACAATAGGAATATGTACTTTGGTGGATACAAATATAAATTGCGGTTTATTTTTTTCTAGTGAGTGCAATACGAATTACAAAAATGAATCAAGCAAATATCTCTTAGAATTGACATTTCAATTATAACTAAAATATTATAGCATTAATTATGTTTACACGAGTTAAGGCAAATTAAAAAAAAGTAAAGTAACAGCCTGTAAGTTTCCCATTGCTGGGCTAAGGCCAAGGTTTGGAACATACCCTCTACGCCCTGTTGTAATACGGGTTGGTGGAATGCACATGTGGCAGAATTTCGATGAAATTAGAAACCTCACGATGTTTTCACATAGCACATACACATAGCACGAGATGAATTATTATAAACACAAATTAAGCACATATATATAGTGGTGCTTGCCTGGGTTTGAACCCGAAATCACTGGTTAAGATGTACGCGTTCTAACCACTGGGCCATCTCAGCTCCAAGACCAATTTAAATGTATCCATTTATAAAGGATATCAGTATGAGAAGGTCGTAAGTCAAGCGTAAAATCTAATGACCTACAATGAGCATATAATATAGCAGTATCTCAGCCTATTCATTCTACTTTGAAGCACTAAATAAAAAGTATCATAATTTATTGATAAATAATTGTGCTAGTGTCTGTGAGCCCATAAAGTTAAGGGTTATTGTAATTGTAGTCGTGATAATTGGTATGTTAATTGTAGTTTAGGGTCATCCCCACTTATTGGCCTCCTTGATATATTCATTTATAATACACTGTTCTCAAAGTTCACAGTCGTTATAATAGGATTAATTATGATACAATTAATTGTTAGAGATCATTCACTTTGGATATTAAATGACAAGCCAAAGTAAATTATTCTCTTTTTTTAGTCATTTTGCAAATATTTTTGGTCCTCTTGGTACAAAAGGAATCAGTCCTCCTGTCACCAGGGAACCGATATGGCAAAGTTATACTTTTGATAAAGCTTTTTGAACCACTACTCCAACGGCCACGTGTTTCGACAGCAAATGGGACAAAAAAGTAATTTAACATAGGACACGAATATTTAGATCTTTTTTTTGCTTCAGCTTTGTCCGCAGCGGCACCGGATCTTAATTGGTTAACTGGAAACTATAAACTAAAATATATAAGACCCATATAGTTCGAATAGCAGTATTTGCTAGAAACTGTTGACAGCAAATAAACAAAACTTGTCTCTTCATAATTGGATATGATTTCCTGAGAAATTACATCTAAGTTTTCAGTTTGTTTCCGAGCTCATATCGAACAATTCCAGGAACAATCTGTCGATGCAGAACGTGACTACTTGTATCTTAAGACACACATCTGTCAGTATGTAGCTTATGAACTCATCGATTTTTATTATAATTGTTTTTTCTTTGTAATTAGTGGCTGAGAAACACATTTCACATTTTTGAAGCCAGTTGGAATAGCTATACTTCCCTCGATGGTCGGGCTTCGTGCAAGGCCGCTAAGGTACAGTTACCACCCACTCATCATATTATATTCTAGCGCTACTACAATTTCATTTGCATTAGGAAGTACTTACCATCAAATGACCCATTTACCGCTCGTTTTACAATAATACATATGTATAAACAACAATTAAGACTTCACTTTTGTATGAAGGATACATATTACCATTTTGAAGTATGACAAAATCATTAAACCATGTTTTTAAATAACGTTTTCATAGTCTGGGATTTTAAACTTAAAACTGCAGCTGCAAAAATAAAATAATCCAAATATATTTATCATTGAATACTAAATTACAAACGATTACAATTGGCATTCAAACCGATAAACAATTGAAACGTGAACAGTAAAAACGTCTGTCCAATAAAAACACAGTATTACCATACTTTTGACGTAACCGTTTTTATAAAAGACCGTCACGTCACTACAACACCGATGCTGCATAGTTTTGCGTTCAAACAAAACACCTTCTACGCTTCCGAATTTTAATGAAGCTATCGTGAGAGACACAATTAAAAGTTTTACATAATTGGCTCGTGCGTCTACGAGACTTAAAGCCAGTGACAAAACATGCAAAGGATTATGACGGGTGCAAGAGAGAGATTCAGAGAATATAACTTTTATATTAGTTTAGTTTGAAAGCTAGAAAATATTTATGTTTTATTAAATATTTCCTGGTATCCATGCATTTCTACGTTTTTTTCTTTTCAGTTTTTCGGTCTCTGCGTTTTCAAACCAACGGGAAAACAACAATGACAAGAATAAAAAACTATGTAAAAAATTACATATGTTTCAATGTTCTTGATTTCCTTCTATATTTAAGTAAAAATTTAAATATTCCTTTTTAAAGTAGGTGATAAGCACTTTTGAATCTTTATATTACAATGTTCAATTCATTGTGAAGCAATCACACATACATTATAAGTTCAAACTTTTTTATCTTTTGTATAAAATCGTATTGATAAAGTGCCTTATTTATCGATGTTTTTACATAATATGAGCGTTAAATTTTTTAATAGGCAAAGTTAAAAGTAACTGTAGATCCGTTTTATACAACATTAAAAACCGTACTCCAAGAAGAATCTAAACAAAGTGTCATAAACCTTTTCTTCTCGTCCCTATACAATAATTATCACATTTTTTTTAAATAGCTAACTAACAAACATCACCACATTCATTTAAATATCCTGAAAGGAGTCCTAAGTTTATAAATAGAGAGGCCAGCTAATTTTTGTAAGGTGAAAACCGTTTCAATACCTGTTACCCCAAATCAAAATGACGTCACACATAATGTTAATGTAACTAAAGTATAATAATCGTGCAGTATCATCGTCAATTGTCTAAGTTTTCTAACCGCGGAAGCTGCCGAGTCTTCCTGTCAGGAACGATAAATGAGGTTCACTGAAGTTTTGAGTCTAAAGTGATTCCTAGTAATACTATCGTATCCTATAGATTGTTGTATAAAGTCAACTTGAAATCTTGCTTCCTTATATAAGGTAAGGTAAACATTACATATTTTGGTTTTAGAAAATCAGACATATTTTTTTCACCACTTCTATATCAGTAGTCATGTGTTGTTAACATGGTCATAATTAGATCGTTACCTGTTAACTCGTTAACTTTAAAAAGTAAGTAGGTACCATGAGTAAACAATATTATAACACAAAAACCTTTGACATAAAAAGAAAGATCATTTATAAACAACAAAAGGAAAGATTGACCTAAAATTGATCCTCGTGGAACGCCGATCCCGAAAACTACTTAATACTGTATTGATGAGTGAGCCAGTGTAACTACAGCCACGTACGCACGCCACATACCTTAGTTCCTAAGGCATGTGGCGTGAAGGATAGAATTTTTTTTTTTTTATTTTCTCTTTCTTACTTATCACACAAAAATAAGTAGGAAGTAAACTAAGATGTTATCATTATGAACATATATTGAGACCAGTAGCATTGTGTGCAACAGTTAACTCAATCAACATAAATTTAGTCATAATCATTTACAAGATTTTGTCTAAACACAACAGCATATGTATTTAAATAAACGCTAGTAAAAAAGCTATTACTCCGCTCTACCAAATGTTTTTAAAAAAGAAAACTCACTTGTTCCGCCATGTTTTATTTATTGTATTACCGTAAGCCGCGCAAATCCTTTTATGGCAAACGCTTAGGTCTTTTAAAATATATGGTTTGATTAAATGTTTTAATACATGTGTATGGTAAAGTATGATTAAATGCTACAATTGATGATCTTTTTTAATTTAACAAATCTTTTCGATGGGCGAAAAGACACTTATTGATGGAAGAAAAAATATCTACCAAGAAATTCGAAAGAAAGTATTTTAAATCTGAGAAACTCATCAGCTCGAACGTCAATCAATCCTACTTGAATAATTATAATTTGGCTGCTGACGTTACTTTAAATTTTTCACGAAAAGTCAAAGCAATACAAAAATCCTCATTTTAATCAAATATTTTTTCATTACACATATAAGCAAGGTAGAGCTCAATTTATCAATTTCAGTAAACCGGGTACACATATTACATGCGACAAAAGTAATGTACTAAAATTCGCACGAAAATTACTGTTTTCATGAGGCCCCAAGTTAATGCTCACATTGACTTTGTCAAAATTAAACAATACTGGCACAGTACGAACCAGGTTACCCAGAACCTTTCGATAAAACTCGTTATACGTTTGTTGTTGAATAATTGAATAAATCACAGTAATGGAAGCAGGTTTTAAGCAAATGGGGTCTTGTGTTGAAAAAATACATTAAATCACCTGTCCCCTGTAATACGCCATTATGTTTAAAATTTTAATATTCACTATCGAATTGGAGATTTACATTGATAATTATTAATTCAACTATTTTACCTTCAAAACATTTGTTATATGTATATTTCAACTTTATTAAAGATTTCCGTTAAAGAGGAACTAACGAACCTAAGTATATTTTTTGGCTTCACTCTAGCGTGACACTGTTATTTTGGTTTCGGTAACATATGGATGCAATTCTGTGGCTCCCGCCGAAGCGACAGATAGGGTATGGTTTTTAATGGGTAGTTTGGTTTACGCTGGTTTTAAATGGGTATTTTGGTTAACTAAGGCGTATCCTGGGCACTGGTGAGAATCACATGCCTTCCCATTCATGCGAGGGACAATTGGAGCACATTATGAACGATTAAAAAAAGCATAAGTACCAATGATGGACAGTGATATTATGAGTGTATTAATTCGTTAAATTATGCTTGCACTAGACTAGTTTATTTTTAGACTGTCTAGTAAGAAACACATAGTTTGCTTTAGTCTTTTGTGATGGCGTAAATAAAAACAGTATATTGTACTATGTATACAAATAAATAGTGACCCAAAATATGAACCAGCGTTCTCAGTTGCGGTTTCAGCCGCGGAAATGAAGTGTGCAAAATTTAAAGCTCGAAAATTGTATTACATTTAAAATATAAATTATACAATTATGTTTTATTAAATAGGGGATATTACGATTTTACGTTATAAAAACTAAGGAAGCATAATACAAAAAATACGTCTGAAAAGTTTGAAAAACAAAACTCCCATTTCTGAACTGGAAATAGCAGTAATGAAACTTGAAAGCTTAACAATCTCTAAAATATTGGTTTATAGGTACGGTATTACTCAAATACGTAGTAGAGTTATGGAAAGAAGACCAGACCCAGTAGTAGAGCTTCTGGGTCTGGCATCTCACTTCTACTTGGTGGTATGGTTTTGTGATGGCCGGCTGGATAGGTACCAGTACTTGTATTGTTCATCTCGACTCCAATCGAGTCGAGATGGCCCAGTGGTCAGAACCCAGGCAAGCACCACTATATATGCTTAATTTCTGTTTATAATTCGTCTTGTGCTCGGCAGTGAAGGTGAACATCGTGAGTGTGCATGCCACCAACCCAAATTGGAACAGCGTGGTGGAATATGTTCTAAACCCTCTCCTTAATGGCAGAGGAGGCCTTATTCCAGCTGTTCTAATCTAATCATAAATCTAAGCTGTTACTTTACTGTACTTTACTTGTATTGTTGTGTTTTGACATGAAGCGTCATTGAACCAGTATAATGACATATTAAGAGAACATAACATCTAAACTTTCAAGGACTGTGGCGTATTGGCGATGTAAGAAATGGTATATAACAACAATTTATTTTCTGCATGCAAGGATTCCTAGGAAATAATGAATTAACATTACAGACACAAGAGATAAAATGTGACGTTGTTTCCCTTCTGACCAAAAACACTTAAAAATTTATTTTCCATTCTAAATTCTTCCTTGAAATTTAGGACAGTCAAATTACAGCTCTGTCAACTTCATTTCCTCGTCTTTTCAAATTTTTACAATTAAGTTTGATGATAATTGGCCTTGATTTTAAATGCGAATGCTTTTAAATCTCCCAACCAATGATTGATTGCCTTAAAGTCTTATTCGAAAGATTTTTATAATTACTGAACGAAATAGTCTAATTGAGCAAACTTATTTGCCATCAATTGCTATTGTTCAATTGTTTTTATTTGTAGTTGCAAAAGAAAAACATCGTAAGTGTTACCTGACGTCACATGCCAATAGACATTTTGAAATTAACAAACACGAATATCTAGTTCATAGTTGAGTAACAATCAATAATTTTAAACGTATTTCAGTTAAAAAAGTGTATCAAATATTCTCAGCTTATTCATATTGCTTTAAGGACAATAATTTAAGATTTTGTTTAAAAATTATGTAACGTAAATATTTAGCTCATAATCACAATGATTTGATATCAAAGATTCGTGCAAGCAAGTACCTACCCCTGTCATCAATAATTCTTGCGCCAACAGAAATAAATTGTTTTACTGTTACTGTTTCTGTTTCAATTGCTAGTGTGATAACAGTCAAGAATGATGAGTGGCTTAAGAGGCGCTATATATCCTAGGAAGACTATCGTTACCTCTGAATAGGTACACAGGTAGGCTACTACCTGACATCATAATAGTATGAGCAAGCGATCCCAAAATAAACGGCCCCTTAAATGAATGGGTGTTCTTATGTATTCGCTACTGGTAAGTCCTACATACTCCACCACATCCAAATACAAATGAGTTTTTAAACGAGATCAAAACAAGCTAGAACGCTGCATTACAGACATTAGAAAAACATAATAATATTTTGTAAACTGTTGAATTGATATTGAAAGCTAACCGTTTTTACACCATATCATAAATTATACCACGAATTGAAACCACCTTCAAAATATCTCGTATTAACTTTACTATACTTCGTAAATTCACCATTCTAAGTGAGCATTGTATAACTAATCGTAATCAATCAATGCAAAACAATGAACCATAAAACAAGGCAATCCATTGCACGTAGTCTGCTAGCGACATTTCCACCTAAACGATCTTAATAAGCAATCAGCGAAACAATTTCCCCGACGATTGCTATCTCTATTAGGTCTCGAGATATAAATAAAGGAGGAAATAAAGACACCCTGTATTAATATCTGCTGGCGTCTGTATAAATTAATCCTGTACGGAGCGCAACGAACAATAATAGGTTAGTGTTAAATTCTAGTTTTCGTTTTAACTGTTGGTGTTGTGTGGATTTTATTTAATGCTCCTCATTTAATATGTGTTCATGATACAGCTACTTAATATTCCATTTTATTTATCAAATTACAATATTTTAGCTGTTGATCAGTTGATGCAGCACATCTATTGGTGGGCCTTGGGAGTGACCTTTTACGTCGTGACGGTAAAATACATGTTGCCTCTTTACCACCACTCCGACACCCTACCCACCGCCACTTTTTTTTCATTATACCGTTACATTTTACCGATATTTTTTATAATATTTTATTATTTTTAAATTTTTGTCTACGTAACTTTATAATAACTAGTAATATCCCACGGCTTCGCTCGCATTTTAGAAAGTTGGTTGTCATGTGTTTGGCAAAAAAATAGCCTGTGTCCTTTCTTACAGCTCAAGTTTGCTTATTGAATTTTATCGAATTCGGTTCAGTGGTTTGGGCGCGAAAAAACGATAGACAGAGTTACTTTTACATTTATAATATTAATATATATATTTATTTATTGGTCCCTCTTTATACCTCAGTCGGTTTAATATAAAAAGATGAAAAAAAAATCACATACATCAAAAAACAATAACACAACGTTGGCCCAAAAGAAGGAAAACGTTACAGGCATCCTAAATCACGTCTAGGTATATAATAAATCCACCTTATTCTATCTCTGAATATTCCAAGGCATCCCTTAATTTGTTGACCGTCTCTCGTAATATCCCGCCATAAACATCAAATATCTAAAGGACCGCCTATACCCGTGAAATTAAGCTGTTACACCGCCTGTAATTCTTATTCTCCTTAGCTTTAATGTAGTTTTATGGTAAAGGTGTTAAACTTTATTGTTACTCGTAATAGACTTAACTTTTGACAGATTAACGTTGGGCTTTTACTGACCATGTGTTATGAGAATTTTGGTTCTTTTGTGAATTCGGTGTTTTTGGTATTTATTTCATAGCTATATCGACATCTAAATATGTAAATTTCTGTCAGGGACTATGAGTCTCTTAATTAATTGTCTTCATAAATATTGTGATGGATTTATTGACGCATACGATACTAATCGAATCGTCTGGGACCTAGCTTATAAAACATCTGTTTCTCTCACTTAGATCAGGCCAAGACATAATACGATTAATTATTGAGTAATTTCTGCAGAGAAATTATCTTTAGGAACTTGGAAGTGTCCCCATGTTTCTGGGATGTCATGGATTACAGTAATTAACATTAATTGAAAGTTAGTCAAGGTAGGTACTTTAAAACAAATGGAACAGCTCTTTCTTAGCTTCTTATGTGGCGTAATAATTCAGGGACTCGATACATCAATTGTCTATATGACATAACGAGGTTATTGCGCTGACTACATACTTATACTCTAAATGTTATTGTTCAAAAATTCATGAATACAAAATTATTGGGAAATAGGGTCAGTTGTTATAAATTATTATTCATAATAACAAAATAAGACACAAGGGAAGTAATTGAATATTATTCGATAAAAATGTTCGCTTTAAAACAATTTCACGTTGAACGCAAAATATTTTTTGTTCGATCCCAAGGTGAAAGTTTCCATACAATAACTTTGATACTTCCAAAGGTTTTCGAGAAGTGCTAATTAGAGTGGAGTTTGCATAATTTTAAATTAGGATCAAGTAGCGACCAAAAGGAGTTTTTTTTTATTATCAAGTGCGATGAATATTATGATAAAAATAGAAATTAGCCGCAAGGAATTGCTGATTATTTTAAAAGTTGCAGGAACGTTTGAACGCTTGTTCGCAAATCTCTTTTATGTATTTGATCGCAGATCCTGATCTTGGGTACATCAACCTATGGGTCGGGTCGATATAGCAATTGGGACATTCTTTGAAATTATCTTACCAGCAGATTGTAGTTACGTAAGCTGGCATTGCTTATGCTCATAATGATTGCTTGTTCCACTTCAATCCAATTTTTAATGTCCTTGTTTCAAAGAGCTGAGATGGCCTAGTGGTTAGAGCGCGTGCATCTTAATCGATGATTTCGAGTTCAAATCCAGGCAAGCACCACTAGACATATATATGTGCTTAATTTGTGTTTATAATTCACCTCGTGCTCGGCGGTGAAGGAAAACGTCGTGAGGAAAACTGCATGTGTCTAATTTCATCGAAATTCTGCCACAAGTGCATTCCACCAACCCGCATTGGAACAGTGGTGGAATATATTCCAAACCCTCTCCTTAATGGGAGAGGAGGCCTTAGGCCAGCAGTGGGTAATTTACTGGTTGTTACTTTACTTTACTTTATTTCAAAGTAAATTATTCAGACGCCCAAATGGAAAATACTTTAATTAATTTGGAAAAAAAGTATACTGTAGTCACCTCTCAATCCAGCTTTGTGTGACACTTGAGCTCTTTCCAGTCGTGTTGGATAGGAGATCTTATCCGTTTATGAGAGTGAAGAATCTGTGCTGAAACACATGTCTACATGTGTCATATAATACGTCCTGCACAGATTACTCTTAAGGAATTATTGCCTGAGCAATAACAGTAAGTGAATATTAATAATATATTTTCATTTTATTTTTTAACTGTGACGTAAAAAGACCACAATATTTCCTATTAAGGAAAACGTTACGGAGTTTAATCCATCATGCGGCTTTGAGATTGACGTCAAAGACTAAATCTTTCAACAAATAATCATGTTTTTTAAAAGACAATAAACTCTTTCTTTAACTTATATATATATATATATATATATATATATATATATATATATATATATATATATATATATATATATATATATATATATATATATATATATATAATGTTATTTAGTTTTTCCACAAACTTACTGTCTGTACTGTTGTTGTGTCTTATCTATAATATGATTGATGTTGATTGAATATGGCTGCATGAATGTACCAGGCAGCATGATGATCTAAATTTTTGGATTGCAAATTGATGATGGATTGCTTTTGAATTGTTACTACAATCACTTGTTCGTGGACTTGAATTTGTTTTTGTTAAGTGTTATCTTCCATTTTATTATTGATCTTCGTGGGGTTCTGAAATTCTTAACTGGTCTTGATGGTTTTTGACAATATTATCCATAATCGAGTCATTTCTATAATGGATCACCATTTTGAGAATACCAGAATCTTCTTAATGATTGCTATTTGTGTTATTATCTTACATTTATAATTGATGATAACTGTGGGTTCAAACTCAAGCAAGCACCACTGATTTTACATGTGTGCTTAGCGTTGATCTCGTGCTCGTCGATATAGGAAAACATTGTGAATAAAACTGCATGTGTCTAATTTCAAGGAAATCGTGCTACATGTAAATCCACCAACCATCATTGGGGCATCATGGTGGAATATGCTCCTTACCTTCTCAAAGTGAGATAAGGCGTTAGTCCAGCAGTGGGAAATTTACAGGCTGTACATGTTAAAAAGGAATTACAATGATATAATACGTTACGCTCGTAATATGTTGCGAACATAGAAGTACTATACTAATATTATAAATACGAGCTGTCTCTATCTGACAAGCTTTAATGACCGAACCATCGAAAAGAACTCGATGAACGAAAGGTTACTTTTTTTATAGTTGACGCTAAGAAAACCATGGCTGCTAGTTCTTATTAATCCTAATATACAACAACAACAGCCTGTAAATTCCCACTGCTGGGCTAAAGGCCTCCTCTCCCTTTGAGGAGAAGGTTTGGAACATATTCCACCACGCTGTTCCAATGCGGGTTGGTGGAATGCACATGTGGCAGAATTTCTATGAAATTTGTCACACGCAGGTTTCCTCATGATGTTTTCCTTCACCGCTTAGCACGAGATGAATTATAAAGACAAATCAAGCACATGAAACAGCGGTGCTTGCCTGGGTTTGAACTCAGAATCTAAGCTATATCTTTACACCATCATGCTGTGTGATTTCCTCACACTGGTGAAATTAATTACATAAATAGTCCACACAGAGTACAAAATTTCTGTCCCATACATAAATATAAATATCCGGATTAAGCAAATCCGAATATTTTTTGTTGTAAAATTTTATACCCTTCACGAATTGAACTTAAATTCAGAAAATATAATGTTCATAATTCAAATTAGGTACAGAATTACTGAGTGGCAATAGTAGAAAGGTGGTTAAAGTATTTTTAAAGATATCGACCAATCAGGCATTAAAGTCGGAATGTTTGTGAACGCGTAATATACTCTATTTTCTCTTGGAGATTGTGGTTGCTACACCGCTTTTGTTATGGTCTGGTACCGTTTAGTTTGCTTCCCACTATAACGGCTATGTGTGTGTGTGTGTTTATGCTACTAACACTTTGATATGTATGTAAGATTTAATTGAGTTGCACGATATATTGTATTCAATATTGGTGTTAATTTTCTTTTTTTAATAATTATGTGGCCACTGTATTTTTTTTTTTTTTGAGTATTTTGGTGCACTCATTAGACGATTCCAAGGAGTTTATTTGAATAAAATTTTATATTATATTTAATTCATTTCTATTCGTTTTTATATCTTGTGGGTCTGGCAATTGGCCACCTGACAGTAAGTCACCGCTGCTCATAGATATTAAGGGAGAAGAATTTTTAGTCATTTCTCATATTGCTGGTATGCTACAAACCTTGGGTGCTGAGATATTATCCCTAGTGTCAGTACCATTGGCTTACATACATTTAAATCGGAACACAACAATACTAAGAGTTACTGGCGGTAAAATATATTATGATGATAGGATAACAAAAAAATTATATAGGATTTTAAATTAACATGGTTATTTTTATTATTAAAGTTATTAATTTCGGGATATTTACCATGTTTTTTATTATTGTTTTCTCGTGAACAAGACATTCGTAGACAATGTCGAAATATCGAGCTCCACCGAACAAAAATAAAAAACATGGTAAATATCCCGAAATTAATAACTTTAATAAAAAAATTATAATTACTTATCTTATTTTAAAATACATTATTTATTTTTTACTTGCATCGATTATTGAAACTTAAACATGTAAAACGTTAAAACTTTTATATAACTTATTTGCATAGTAACACTTGACTTTGCTTTAGATCAATTTATTTGATTTTACTTCTGATTTTTTAAATTAAAAGCGCATTAATTAATAATATGACGCTTTTTTTGTGTTTCCAAACCTTAATTCCTTAACTAACTAGTCTCGTTGGCTTAGTGGCTTATGCGGTGGCCTTGGGCCGCGTGTCTTGGGATAAGCCCTAACATCGTTAACATTTTCAACACTTTACCCTCTGACACTAGTGCTCATATAATATAGGTTAAGGTTGTAAAAGGTGCTGTAGTGGAGTTTCACAGGGGTCGATTTTTGGGCCTATTTTCTAGAACCACACTTACCACTGCTTTGCAATTTAGTGGCATACTGGTGTCAGTATGGTGGGAGAATTTTAAAAACACGCTTGAGTACGATAATATCTCTTATGCCTCTTCGACAAGAACTTCTTCTCCTGTACAGTGCTGCATGGAACAGTTTGAGCATTTTAGACATCAAAGATTGTCCATGTCATGAAAATCTGAGTAGAATCAAACGCTGCGATCGAAATTCAGTCAGTGAAATTGCCTTGTACTGTAGTAAATTGATACTTTGTTCTATATGCTGAATTAAAATGCTCTAAAATTCGTATTCATAATGTAATTCATTATTAGAATAAGAATATATTTTTTTATTAAAATATAATATTTTAAAAAATGAATAAATATATACTGACAATAAACAAAATATAACATAATCGTTTCTGTTAGTCAGTCAGTAGCAACTCAAATTTGACATATCATGCCTGAGACAGCACGTGAAGTAGCTCGATTGGCCACAGTAACCGAAACTCGGTTAGAACATTAAAATAATAAGAAACCAAGAACTGTATTTATCGATTTCACGACATAATCGTACGACCAAATCAAAATTCCAAATAAAACAGAATAACGCCGGCAATTCAATTAGAAATCAAAAGAAATAACGCAATTACGTGTGAAATGTTATTAAGGGCTTAATGATTTCTCGAGCATGTGCTATAAAATAATAAAAACTTCAAGAAAACATTTCGACGACGGTATATTTTACGATTTCACGAGATCTTGCTTCGTCTTTATTACATCGTATAACCGTTAGCAAAGCCTTACAGAGAGAAATGAAGATAATAACGGATAGTTTGTGGCTCATACTGTCTTTAATAATAATCTTATCTAGACGACGAACTATATCTTGAACAGCTTAGTAAGTTTTATTTATAGCTGTATATGAACTCACGTTTAAACTATAACTAACCTCTTAACTATAGTTTGGGTATATTGGCAGAACCTTTATATCATATATTTCAGAACATTAGAAAACATTTTTTTCTGCTTGTAAAATCTTGAGTATATTTTCAAAATCTACAATTATTTAAAAACTAGAAAAATACAGATTTTATTTATAGATTTTGTCGTTGGTCTGCAATTATAAACCGATAACCAAAAAGTTGAAGTGTACAATTTTATTCGCATCAATCATTTCTGCATAAGAACTAGTAGTAATACTATTATTTAATTTATTTCCATTTCAAAACAAACTTATTGATAATAATTAATTTAATACCAACAATCGTATAAAATGGATCATATCAACGAATACACAAATAATGCCTCCCCAGTATTTCACATGTTTCACCTCACCTGCCGCTGGGAATCTGGCACCATTTGTCTTCAATCGTTTCTGTATAAGAAATAGTAGGAATACTATTATTCAATTTATTTCCATTTCAAAACAAACTTATTGATATTAAATTTTATTACCAACAATCGTATAAATTAGATAATATCAAGGAATACACAAATAATGCCTCCCCAGTATTTCACATGTGTCACCACTTACCTTCCGCTGGGAATCTGGCACCATTTGTCTTCAAACCGGGTGTACCTTCACGAAATCAAGCCGGAGAAGTTTTCAAGTTATACTTCGAATACTGGACTTTCGTTGAATTAAATTAAAATGTTACAATTTATGGGTGGGAGGGCGTCATAAATTTCTGCTCCTAATTGGCTTTGCAGACTTGCTGCCACCGTAAACTCTTTTACAGCTCAATAGCGTACTTTATTAAATTGTATCGTTTTGAACCGTGACGATGTCTGATTTTAGTTTCTTTTAGAATGTTTTAATTGTGTTACATGTCAATCTCAATCGAATCAATCGGTCAATCGGAGTCAGTTCAATCAAAGAAGCATCGAGTTTCAATATAATTAATTTGTGTTTATTGTTATTAATTTCGTAATAATCGGCAAATGAGAGAGAACATATTCACGTGTGGGATGAAATTTTATCTAACGTGTATCATCGAGATTTATCTCGAAATTCTACTAATTCATTGGAAATACGATTATTTTCCAAAAGTTACACAACGTATATTTACAGACTGCAATAGTTTATTTCCACTTAGAGATACGATAAAAGATTCGAATATCTTTCATTATTACTGATCATAAACCACTTCGAATAATTCAAGTCTCGTTCCAAAACCCTCTCAAAATATATCGAAGATAAAAAGCATTCCTCGAGGATAAAAAAAGAACTCGCTAATCCAAACTCAAGCTGTAATCCAAGTATCACAAAAGAAACTGATTCGAGTGTCCCGTCCGAATTAAAATTTTTCAACGTCTCATTGAGACAAAATACAATTTGTCGTGAAAAATAACACCACCTCAGTTTCAAGAGTAATCCAATTATGTGAAATAACAAACAAAGAAAGGACGTCTGAGAATTACGGTGCGCAGACATTTTAAGAATACTTATAATTATATTATTGAATTAATGTCATGTATTCGATTTTTGATAATGAATTTTTCAGTGGAAGGAAAATAGATATCATTTTTTTTTTCTAACAGTGTTACAGAGATGTAAAATAAATGAGAATTGTTTTGTCATGCGTTTATTGGTTTTATTTATTTAGTACTGAGTACGCTCGCGTTTTAGGGGTTGTTGTCCTGTCCTAGGAAAGAAAGTAGCCTATGTCCTTCATTGGATTCCAAGTTTGCTTCATAACAAATTTTGTCAAATTCAGTTAATTGGTTTCGCAGTGAAAGAGCGACAGACTGACAGAGCTACTTTCTCATTTATAATAATAATATAGGTTTTCGTTATTTTCGAGACTTGTAGATACATTCAACATTCGATTTCGGGCTGAATAGATCTAGAAAATTCATTAGTTTTCTATGTTGTCTCGGGTCTGGGTGTTTGTATTACTTCTGATTTTTCATAACATGAGTGCTTTAACAACTTACATTGGTGTCTGATGTTGTTCAATATTTATATTTATTTATTTATAATTTCTATTCTGTCTCGTACTTCTATGAAGCGATAAATATTGAATGACAAAATTTTAACATATCTAAGATTTCTAGTTTACGTCTAAAAACGTAATAAATTCCTTTGTATTGTTTCGTTACCGTTCGTCTCACTGTGAAGGGTGAGTCCAGATTAATTAGAGACACTAGAGAGAGCAGCTGAGATCACACGGCATTCTAGTAACGCAGAATGACTAATGTAAGGTAAGTGGTAACTTCCACTCATAGACTTTGGCTTTGAAAGCGACATATGAGTCTTTGATCTGTACAATAATACTAACTCGAGTAAGATTATCTCTTAGGAATTGTCAGATTATTAGTCCTAAAAAGTACGGACTAGCGACCCGACCCGGCTTCTCACGGGTACAATACTGATACTAAATATACTACAGAATTTATTTACGACATCACATTACAATCTTCTAAAATTATCACTGTTTATTTACTATATTGTCCACGTACTATATAGAAAAACGTTCCTCTCGAATCACTCTATCTAAACCGCATCAAAATCCGTTGCATAGTTTTAAGCATTTAAGCATACAAATGGATATAGGGACAGAGAAAGCGACTTTGCTTTATACTATGTAGTGATGATGATAAATAATTGGAATATTATACATATTTTTTTTGTAAATGGTCGCCATAATGCTGTAAGGAATATTAACTATTCCTTACATCACCAACCTTGGGAACTAAGATGTTATATCCCTTGTGCTTGTAGTTTAAATAAATAAATAAATAACAATAAATAATAAATAATGAGTGAGTGGTACCTACCCAGGCGGGCTTGCACAAAGCCCTACCACCAAGTACATTTTAACGTACAAACAATACATTTTATATTTATACAATTTAAATTTCGAATTTGAATATCTTCGTAAGTTCTACCGTTTTGCTTTTGAGATGGCGATTTTTATCGTTTAACTTTAAGATGCAAAGTGATATTATGTTGAATTTTAATGCAACAAGTGATTCAAGACAGCGCTTTAAATGTAGTGTCATTTTATTTAAATCGTATTTATTTTATAGTAAAATATATATTATACATATTATAAAGTAAATTACTTTCTAATTATGTATTATTAGAATTCAATATTTTACTTTTTTGTATTTTATTATGATGATGTGTTAAGGCGTGATGGTTCAGTGATATAATCACTGAACCATCACGCCTTAACACATGCATGCATCTTAACTGATGTTTGCGGATTCTAGGCCAGGCAAGCACCTCTAAATATTCATCTGATTAATTTGTGTTTAAAATTCATCTTGTGCTCGGCGGTGAAAAAGATCTTGAGGAAACCTGTATGTGTCTAATTTTACCGAAATTGTGCCACATATGAACCCACCAACCGCATTAGAACAGCGTGGTGGAGTATGTTCCAAACCTTCTCCTAAAAGGGAGAGGAGGCCTTAACCCAGCAGTGGGAAATTTACACGCTGTTGTTGTTGTTATTAAAATCTAAAGTCAGCCTCATAAAAGTGTTAGTGTTCTAGCCAAAATCTTACAGTACAGAAAATCGTACAGAGTTTTAGCAATAGTGTTAAGCACCCGTGCTTGGTAAATAACGTAAAACAGTCTTACGACAAATCAGCTTGGGTTACGACTAAATTCCGCCTGAACTGATTGTATGACTGTATATGTGAGACTGTTATATTAAACGTAGATTGCTATTAAGATTGTCGCTGAGACTGAAATTCGGTCAGAAAAACATTTTTAGTATGACATTTAAAAGGTACAGAGTTATATTTAAGAAAAAAATACCTAGAAATGTTATTCAATTTTATTGTTTCATTTTAGGTAATTATATAATAAAATCCCTATACATCAAGACGAACATTCTCTTTTATATATAAAGTCCTCAGCTAATAAATTGAATGAGGCGTTCATTAAAAATTTAATAAACATTTTAGGGATCAGCTTCAGTTTGACGTGACCTAGAATTCTAATAAAGAACGTGAACATTTCGCTTTTATGATTAGAAATTTTATGTCAGTCTCACACTTCGATTGAAACCATTTAATAATTTGATAATATTATAAAAAAAGTAAAGAAACAGCCAATAAATTTTCCACTGCTGGGCTAAGGCCTCCTCTTCTAGTAAAAATGCGGTTTGATGGAATGCACATGTAGCAGAATTTCGATGTCATTAGACACTAGTTTCCTCACGATGTTTTCCTTCACCGCCAAACACGAAATTAATTATGAACACAAATTAAGTACATATATATAGTGGTGCTTGCCTGGGTTTGAACCCGAAATCATCAGTTAAGATGCACGCGTTCTAACTACTGGGCCATCTCGGCTCTGATTGTATTGATTTGATTTGATTTAATCAGGCATATTCTGACGTTCACACGAGCTAATATTTATTTCTGCTCCAAATGCCAGCAGCCAATTCTGGGTGTTGGGTTCATTCATAATTTTTTTCACTTTTGTGTCATTAATTTGTATAAGCGCTACAGGTTAATTGAAATATGAAAAAAAATAAACAAAAAATGTTGTTTAAAATATATATAGTGGAGCTTGCCTGCGTTTGAATCCGAAATCATCGGTTAAGATGCACGCGTTCTAACCACTGGGCCATCTCAGCTCAAAATATTATCAACGATAACCTTATTGCCTTAATACTTCGTACGTATAAGTGCAAGTCATGAGGTTGTTGACTCCGGGAGAATTGACTGTCATTATCAGTTTGGAAGCGGCAAGTTTTTAATATTCCCATGCCTCGCATATTAAGCCGTTTTTCTTGCGCCTCGTTACTCTTTAATTCAAAAAATATATGTCATAAAGAAGCCCCACACATACAACTGTAGACCTAAACATAGTTGGAAAATGGCAGAAGGGAGCAACTGCTGAAATCCGTCAAAAGGATATTATTATTAAAGTTATTATGTTTTGTCGTTATTTGATACATGTTTTTCTTGAATAAAACTTAGTATTGTTGAATTCGACTTTAAAGAGTGAGTTAGATAGTGTAACTATAGGCACAAGACATTTTAGTTTCAATGGTTGATGACGCTCACAAGGAAATTTCTGAATAATTATAATGAATATAAAATATTATCATAATAAAATATTATATCATTCCTTTAAACGTGCGTAGAGGCATAAGAGACCTAATATTTTTATAAAAAATATCCATAAAATTCTCTCCTTAGTAATACAGACTCTCCTTAATAATATACTTTTTAAATGTGCTCGCCTTAACGTGAGAAACCAAACTTTATTTTTTGTACCCCTTTGTAAGTGTCACTATTCAAAGAATATGTTCTTGTTACGTGCATGTAAAAGTTATAACAAATATTGTAATTAGATATATTTACTTGGTAGTAGGTAGGCTTTGTGCAAGCCCGTTTGGGTAGGTACCACCCACTCATCAGTTATTTTACCGCCAAAACAAGTACTCAGTATTGTTGTGTTCCGGTTTGAAGGGTGGTTTCCTACTGGCCCTTCTGTTACATCTGTTTATGACATTGTGTATATACATATATATAAGATAAACAGGAAGAACTGGAATAACAATAATTTAATCAATGCAGCCAAGATATGTCCTTCGAGATTGTAATTACATTGTTTTATTCTAACAATTTGTCACAGACATAAATGTAGCTAAACTAATAACGACCATGTCATTTGTCAGCACGGAATCTAATTTGAGTCTCATTACGACTCGTCAACGTCCAACGAATGGGTGTCCGTCAATTAGACCGACATAAATAGCTCTCTGTTCGCTATGTATTGCTTTGTACATAGTCACATAACACAAGCTAGAATTTTATATGTCATAAAGGTAATTTCATAAATGGAACACTAGATTACAATCGTTGACGTAAATATGCAAGTAACGGCTTTTAAGCCTTAAATAGATGTGTGAGAGAATGTAAGATAAACGAAATAGTAAAACCTATTTATAAATGAGCAAAGTATTTAATATAATTTAGGTTATGTAACTTTATTCAAGTAGGCTTTTAAAAGCACTATTGAATCGTCATTTAACAACTACATATGTTAAGTGAAGCTACCACCGTTTCGGAAAGTTGATTCTATCAAGAAGAACTGACAAGATACTCATTAGGTACTTTTTTTCAACATTTAAAAATACAATCATGTTAGTTAATTACAAACCCCCCATCCCCTGCAAACTTTCATAATAAAAATTAACATATATCTTTCCCTAGGGCTCAAATTATCCTCATTTTTAATTTAATTTAATCTAAGAGGTACAATAAGTGTTATTTTCACATGTACATATATTAGTGTATAGATATGATCCTAATTAGTGAAACTAACTTAAAAAATGTATAGAATAAAAGCAATTACAATACAAATATTTTTGAAATAGTCCAAGTATTAGCTATATCGAATAGAATCATTTACTTTTATGTACGTTTGTCACACGCGAGCGGGCGTGAACCCCTAACTTTTGTTTCGAAATTTGTCGCTGGCGAAATAGTTTTTCATATAGATTGTTCATTGAAAATTGATCTTTATTACAAAGTGAAAAGGGTCATCTACGCAACACATCTGCATAGAGTGTATTAGCGTTTTGTGCAACATTTTATGCCTACGAGCAGTCCACAGTCATTCATTCGTGTTACGGTTCGTTCGATTAACTTTGAAGCTGCGAAAAAAAATCAAATTCTAAATTCAAATTTAAAAAATCAGTTTAGTAATCAAAATAGAAAAAAAAAATTGAAAAGCAAGCATTTTTTTTAATTTCGAATGAAACAAAACTTTTTGGAACACGTAGAATTAAGAATAAAAAAATAAATTTCACGAACAAACACGGTCACTACTACCCAGAGATTAATGCTGTAAGAAATATAAAGCATCTCTTATAACATCAAGGCTTTAGGAACTATTATTTTAATATGTTCTTATGTGTGTAGTAACACTGGCTCTTGCAATCTTTAAACCTAAACCCAACAATACCAGTAGTATTGGCGTTATAATATCACATGAGTGACTGATGATACGGCTATATTCTTAATCTGTATCTGGTTTGTATATAAATAATTGTACCATCAAATACCTCGGTATTATGATATGTTTTCTTCTTTGATTACGAGGAAGAAGCTGGAAGGAACATGTTGAAACAAAATAGTATTTAGCACACGATTGATTTAAAAAAGTCTTTTGGAAAATTTAAAAGATGAAATTTGATATACATAAAATTAAAAGCTATTCGACTTCACTTACCTAATTGCTATGACTAATTAGACTTTCACGTTATTAGACCAAATCGTGGATAAAACAAATTACTAAAATATATATAAAGGTAAATAGAAGCCTTCTCCGAATAATATAATCTGTATAGTTGAATGTGATTTGAATAGTCGTTCCATTCAGCCATTTTGAGAGCGGAATGAAAAAAATTGCTGAACGGCAGAAATGCCGCCATCATTTCATCTCGCGGTCACCGAGCAGGCCGTGTCGATTGCCTTTATAAATTTCAATTTTTTTTTTACCTGCATCGGAACACATTTTTCATTTGCATTAATTATACTCATACAAATAGGTAAGTTTAATTTGTTTGCATTTTGCACACTACGTAATAGTTTGAAACATTTATAATTAGGTATATTTTGATTGTGATGTAACTTGGTACAACCATTTATTTTTGTTGTTTGTAGGAGTAATACAACATCAACAACAACAGCCTGTAAATTTCCCACTACTAGGCCTTAGCCTCCTCTCCCTTTGAGGAGGTTTGGAACATGTTCCACCAATGCGGGTTGGTGGCGTATAAATTTCGAAAAAATTCTATGCATTTAGACTTATGCAAGTTTCCTCACGATGCTTTCCTTCACCGCTGAACATGAGATGAATTATAAACACAAAATAAGCACATGTATATTCAGTGGTGCCTGCTTGGGTTTGAACCCGCAATCATCGGTTAAGATGCCCGCGTTCTGACCACTAATATTATACAAAAAAATACTAAATTTTTTAACATGTATTGCCTTAAATAGACACAATAATATAACCATAACAAAATAACTTAACAAAGATTTTAATCAAAAACCAAATTCCCTAAGCAAAGTCTCGGCTTCAGCTAGTTATATATAAATGTAATAATTAATTTATTATCATGATCATAACGTCGGAGGATTACAAGTGTTATATAATTTAATACATATATAACATTAGCTAAACATCGCTAGAACGTTGAAAGCAACCCTCAGTAATCGGATTAAACCAAATTGCGTCAGGGACACTTTCAATTTTATTCAAAAGTTACTTTGAGATGTAATACCTTTCGAAATTGATTTTGTAAAATTAAGTACCTATATAATAAGGTATTTTGTTGCATGGTATGAAAATGCTGTTATTGAAAAAATATTAATAGATAGGTCTAATATAAAAAAATAATTAAATAAGGAAGTACTATAAAATTTTTTGGACCTTTAGCTTTAAGAGTCGAGATGGCCCAGTGGTAAAAACGCGTGCATCTTAACCGATGATTGCGGGTCCAAACCCAGGCAGGCACCGCTGATTCATGTGCTTAATTTGTGTTTATAATTCATCTCGTGCTCAGCGGTGAAGGAAAACATCGTTAGGAAACCTGCATGTGACAAATTTCATAGAAATTCTGCCACATGTGTATTCCACCAACCCGCATTGGAACAGCGTGGTGGAATATGTTCCAAACCATCTCCTCAAACGGAGAGGAGGCCTTTAGCTCAGCAGTGGGAAATTACAGGCTGTTGTTGATAGCTTTATAGATGTAGTCCATTGATCTCAACCAAAGGTGGATTCTATAATGTCAAGATTGTTTTCATTACCTTATTTGTATTTGCAATACTTCTCGTTGATAGCCTTTTCTGCTTTGACTGACTTTTCTGATTGTCTGACTGCTTCCATTCTCGGTGGTGAAGCAAAACATTGCTTGTAAACTACATTCATCAGATAAAATTTCGAAACAGTTTTATGGTGGT
This sequence comes from Vanessa cardui, assembly GCF_905220365.1. Lineage (NCBI taxonomy): Eukaryota > Metazoa > Arthropoda > Insecta > Lepidoptera > Nymphalidae > Vanessa > Vanessa cardui. The sequence goes on from NC_061131.1 coordinate 12,947,047, forward strand.
GGAATAAATTGTACCTCTGTAACAACTGATATCCAGACTCTTGTTACCAGTTTTGTTAATAGAGTTTCACATTTCGAACGATTATAATTACGAATAAAAAAATAATAAAAAAGTGAATTTTTTTCGTCAAAATAAAAATGATGAATCTGACATCAGTCCATTATTGTGTTCCCTTAGCTGATATTCTTTTAGTGTTCAATTGAATAAACTGTTATATCATTCGAAACTCTACAATAATTCTAGTAATTTCCAAAATAGTTTTCATTTCAATTATTTCCCTCGGCCTAAGCGTTAGATTATTAATATTCAAATCATAAGTTCCCCAGACGGGTCTGAGACTTCGCAAATGTCAGCAATTAGACGAAGTACCGTCAGCGTAACAAGTAAGGTTAATTAGACGTGACGATCCTGAATTAATGATTTCTAATACTATATAATTATATTTGTATATTAAATTATTAGGTAAGTCACTTTGCGTTAGAGGTGACTGTATCTCACTTGAGTATTGTTTTGTTAAATAAAAATTACCTTAGATTAATTCACGATCGTCAATGATGAGATTTATAAAGAAATAACATCACTATAAATTACCTTTTCATATGAAACTCACGCATACATATGTATGTAAGTTAAATTCAATAAAGATGTACAAGTAGCGGCCTATCGCCACAACAGCGATCTCTTCCTGGTAACTTTAAATCTTTCTTTTTTTCATTTTATAGACATTGCAATTAAAACAAAACGATTTATTTACAAAAAAAACTTTATCAATTTTTGGATATCAGAGATAGCAGATAGATACAATAAGATAATTAGTTTATAGTAACTTAATATCTGATGATTTTTTATTAATAAAGTAGAACACACTATCGCTGTGTATTCTATTTTATTAATACATCGCAAATATTGAAACGAAATAACGGACCAATAGATGACAATTTAATTGCTTATTTGATGCAAATAGCCAGTTATGTCATCATTAATGACATTTAAACAAATGTATGAATACGTAGTAAATACTAAAATCGGCGACCAAGCGTCAGGCTGTATACACTGTATAATATATTAACTACTTATGACATTAACAGTCTCTAAATTTCCCACTGCTCGGCTAATGCCTCCTCACCCTTGGAGTAGAAGGTTTGGAGCATACTCCACAACGCTGCTCCAATGCGGGTAGGTTATAATTTAAGTTAAAGTTATGCAAATGTGACAGAATTTCGTTGAAATCAGAAACATATAGGCCCATCGCGATGTTTAACTGCGAGCACGAGATAAACACATTTTAAGCACATGAAAATTCAGTGGTGCTTGCCTAGGCTTGAAACCTAAATCATCGGTTAATATGCACGTGTTTTAACCACTGGACCATCTCGTCTCAGTAAGTAACTACTTATGACCTAGATAAACCATCGAAGCTTAATAAACCAAAAAATATTTTAGTACTTTTTCTCTTGATCAATTCTCACTGGAAGTATTATTTTTATCTAAATTACAATTCATTTATCGGACGGACAAAAAATTGGCTAACTGAAGGTAAGTGGTTTTACCAATGACTTTGGCGCTGTGGGAAATATTAACCATTTCTTACATACTGGGAGCTAAGTTACTTAACATATAGTATTCAAACTATTATCCAAATTCTACCCCCTCAGGTAAATTAAAAGTTATCTTTGTTCTCCAAACTCAAACCATCTCAATACAAAATTACATAAGTATAAATCTGTAAATAGTTTAAGTGTGAAGAGGCAGACTATTTTTTGAATTTGTAATATTAGTATAGCACCCCCATCCCGTCGTTACCATCGTCGCCACCATGACGAGGAATAGCGGAGCTGCCGGGAACTGGGGGCCGTGGCTTGCGTGTATTGCGGATAGGGGAATTGCCCTTAATCGCCACGCTGGGCAGGCGTATTGGCATTCGCAGGACGGAGCTTCTCGCACCTGTGACGCTGCTGCCCGTCATCGGCCTGTGGATGTATATAGGTGGCGTACACTTGGAGAGGCATAAGTCCAGCAGTGGACAAAAACGGACTGATGATAAATATTGGTATACACAATCCATCCATTTTCTTTAAACTGAGTATAATACTATAACAATCAAAACATATTAAATTTCGTGTAAAACTAAAGTTGTTATTGAACTAAAATTAATGAAATACAGTTGAGTAGAGGTGTCTCTCCTCTTAAGGAGAAGTTTAGGATCTTATTGGACCACATTGATTTAAAGCAGCTTTAGTAGGAGGCATATTCAGATTTCAAAACCTAAATTATATACAAATTAAACTTAAAAGTCAGACTTGCTTGTCTGCGTTCTATCCACTGGCTATTTTTATAAATTGTTACGATATATTTCTTTGTTTTAATTTAAATTATTTTTCTAAGAACCAGCGTTGGATTATTTTAATATTCAAATCATGATAAGTTCCCCAGACGGGTCTGAGACTTCGCAAATGTCAGCAATTAGACGAAGTACCGTCAGCGTAACAAGTAAGGTTAATTAGATGTGACGACCTTTAACGAATGATGTCATAATGATATAATTATATTAGTTCCTGTGATTGATTTATAACTTGTATATGAATGTATTTAAAATTTTATATATTTTAACAGGTCTTTCTTTTTTATGTTTAACTTTATCTCAGATTAATCGGTCATATTTTATAAAGAAGCAACTAGAAAATTACAATAACTATAAATATATTACAATTTTTTTTGAATATTTTAAGTGCACTTGCTATCTCACTAATCAGCTCAGTGGCACGCCTTGGGATAGGCCTAAGTCCGTGGAATAATACAGGCGGATCATGATGATGATGATATTTATTGCTCCCTCTGCTGGCGTTAACAGCGGTGCAGATTGAGGTGACGTCATCAAGATAAGGGGAGAACTCTTATGAATGTTGTCAGAAAAGTCAGAATATAATTGCTGTTCTAAACTATGTAAATATAAAGACGATTATACACATAGCCTCTATTCAGAAAAGTAAAGTCAGCGCCACCTAACCAAACTACGTAGTAACTTACTCCTTTAGCCTTGCTGTAATGTTAGATAACTCTGCATTATCTATGCATTTTACACGGGAAACATTCCAAGGAATTGTTTGTTTTAATCCTATCAGCTAAATTAAAAAGTAAAGCTAACCTAACCTAACCTAACCAAACTACGTAGTAACTTACTCCTTTAGCCTTGCTGTAATGTTAGATAACTCTGCATTATCTATGCATTTTACACGGGAAACATTCCAAGGAATTGTTTGTTTTAATCCTATCAGCTAAATTAAAAAATATTATTTTTAAGCAACTTTACTCCACCTGGACGCCCTGCGATAAATTAATTCAATATATAGCAAATATATCACGTACATTTAATGCTGCAGTACTATTTTATAAGAATTCACTCCGTATCTCACTCGTGAAATGTCGACAACCGGCTTACAGGGATACGCGATTTTAGTACGTGAATCGTTATAGTTATTAATATATGCAATGCTGTTATCATATTCTGATACATCACACTCATGTTCGGCGGCTATTGTCGAGTTTCATTTCAATAAATACCTAGATCGGCTGATAAAATAAAAACTCCGTATATTGTTGCGGTATAAATGAACAGGAAAACCAACTTAATTATTTGAATATAGTAAAATGTGCCAATTTTTATGTTACAATAAATTTATGTATATATGTCAAATGGAAGTAGGCATTGCTAATCACATAAATGCTATAGCGAATTCTCCAGACTCATCTCCTATCAACTGTCACGATATTATTAAACTTCACTTACTATCAGAGTCAACTCAGGACATGATTGCACAAGTTTTGCAAACGGCATATTGTGGCCAACAAGACGCTAAATGAGAAAAGTTATGTATCGGTGTTGTGATTATTTGGATTTCACTATGTGCTAGTTTTTTGTGCGGCGAATTTATTCAAATAAATGAACCTATACTTTTTTTAAAGTCCTCGTTAATTGTAGGAACACTTAATCTGCACTAATGTAATAACTGTTTGTCTCTAACGCTTTGACGGTCTAAGTACTCGACCTAGATATGCATACTTATATTTTACGAGGTGGTAGGGCCTTGTCCAAGTCCGTCTTTGTAGGTATCACTTACTCATCACATATTGTACCGTCAAACAACAGCAATCGGTGAATGAGCCAGTGTAACTACAGGCACAAGGGACATAATTCCCAAAGTTTGTAGCGGATCGTCGATGTAAGGAATGGTTAATATTTCTTGCAGCGCCATTGTCTATGGGTGCTAGTGACCAAGTACCATCAGGGGGCCCATATACTCGTCCACTAACCTATACCATAAAAAGCATATACACATCTACTGTCGAATGTTATTAAATTTGCTATGAAGAAAACGTAAAGCCCAAGGAAAGAACATAGAGTAAATATTTACACGTAAAACATGACGCCTAGCCCCTTTAACGATAGCGTAGCCACGTGTCAACTAGTTTGTAATAAATCTAGGCTGTAAGCCGATTGTAAGCAAAGCATTCGATTTATAATAAAACACAAACAATGTCGATCGTTTATAATCTTTTAATTTCAACTATGACTGTAATTTTTAAAACCGGTGAAATATTATATAAAATTAATATTATATAAATATTTCGTGATAATTAATACATTAGTATCATGATAATTAAAGTCATATTACTCACAATAATTTTAAACCCTAAAGCTTTAATTATATTTTATGTTACATATTTCTAATGTAAAGGTAAACACTTTATTAATTACTAGTTATACGGCGTTGAATCTTTCTTTCAATTAGTTTTGTTCCTTATCACTTCAACTATCTACCGTTGAAAGTCCCAACAAAATAGATCCAGCCGTTCCACAGATATCCCGAAACAAATAGCCAGACTGACAGATAGACCAAAGTTGTTAATAATTGATAATATTTTGATATATGTACCATATATGCATAAACGCATACGCATTTAGTAAAAAGCGGTTATTTTAATATTTCAAACTGACACTCCAATTTTAATACATGTATAAATATTGTCACAGCATGATTACAGAGTACACACAATGAAATCGGTATACGCATCAGAGATGCAAACTCTGATAAAAAATAATACATGGCAGGCCTTTGATACAGGAGGCATAACGAAGCAATTCCGTCTTCGCTGAGAAATGAATCCTAAATTAGAAAACTTTTTCCGACCACAATTTGATCAGTGTTACCAGCTTAGTTCTCGTTAAATAATTTCCAACTACTCTTTGTATTCTGTTGTTTATTTCTCTGGGAGATTTTGTTTGTTAGTTTTTTTAATTTAATATTTTGCAGTTAGTTTTTTTATTTGTTTGAAATAAGTTTTTATAATATTAGTAGAGACGAATACAATGAATAGGACAGTGTGCCAAAATTGGTACAAAAAGAGAATCGAAGTAAATCTTTGTAAGTTTTTCTCTACTACCAGAACTATGCGGTCAGACTGCCAAGGCAATATATACATAAGCATTAAATTAATTTCTCATGGAAAAAAGAAACGGAAGATTTCTAGGCAGAATCTACATTTCGCCAGTGAAGTAACAGCCTGCAAATGTTCCACTTTCTAACGAAAAAACCTCTTCAATTGAGTAAAAGATTTGGTTGCGATTTGACGGTTAGTCCTCATATGACAGAATTTTATTTAAATTAGATAGATGTAGAGGAGTTATTATTACAAATTGAGCGCATGGAAAATAGTTGGTGCTTTCTTGGATTTGTACACGCTATTCGAGTTGTGATGGCCCAGTGGTTAGAACGCGTGCATTTTAATCGATGATTTCGGGTTCAATCCCAGGCAAGCATCACTTTATATATGTGCTTAATTTTGTTATATAATTCATCTCGTGCTCGGCGGTGAAGGAAGACATCGTAAGGAAACCTGCATGTGTCCAATTTCATCAAAATCCTGCCACATATGCATCCCACCAACCCGCATTGGAACAGCGTGGTGGAATATGTTCCAAACCCAAACAGTGTGTTATTTGAAGGCTGTTACTTTACTTTACTTTACATTACTTTATCATTGGGTAAAACGGTAAATTAAAATTTTATTTTGGACTTTACAAAGGGCCACTCCAAAGAGTATGTGTACTGCAAATGACTATATTATGATTTGTTTCCTATATTTTATGACTGCATATAAGAATGTGTCTTTTTATGCCGCAAGTATTGAGAATTTTAAAGTCTAGCCTAGAGCTTAGCCTAGAGCTAAGGAAGTAGAATGTTCGGCGCTGATGTTGGAAATGCAGAATACTGCGTCTTTTTCTATTGAATACAAAAACCTTAAAGATAGAAAGAGTCAAATCTATTTAAGTGAACATTATTTAGAAAAAAACATTAATTGTTTTTAAATACTTTTCTGAACAACATATGTGTAACTAATAACATAATAGGAACCAAAAAAGAAACAGGAAACGGTGTGCAAAGGCGGCCTTATCGCTAATAGTGATCTCAAAGAGACATTTTTCCGTGAAAGTGCAAATATGATACAGGAGATAAGAACTCTTTAATTTGAATATTTATATTAACTTTTGATAATAAATTACACGTAACTTTACATATTGGGGTGTATATGTCACAGTGAGATTACAAAATCCGTTAGATTACAATCTTACGAGACAGATCCCATCGATAGATTACAATATAGCGAAAAATGATAATTTAAATTGCAATCATATTTCTCAATTCACAATATTTCTGACGACACAGATTGTAATGTAACGAATTTTGTAATCTTACGGTGACATGTGCGCACATAACAATAGAGATATAGAGATATATTATAGAGATATCCAAGTATATGTATATACAAAACTGGAAAGTATATAATATTTCATACCTACTTGAATCATATATATTGAAAATTATATTGAAAAATCTTGTATATTCTATCCAAAATACACATTTTACAAGATTTTCAAACGATACATTAAAAGGGGTAAGGATGTAAAATGCTGAATATTTATTAGTATTTTTATTTATTAGTATACAATAACGGCGTTCATCCTCCACATCTTAGGTCATTTTTGCTACTTGGGTTAACCGTAAGAAGGCAACATTGCGAAGTAGTAAATATCATTAAAAAATATTGCAAAGGTGTGTTTGGTAAACAAATATGATTGGTAGTATATTTTGGCCTTTGACAAAAAAATAAGAGTTACGATTTCGTCGGATTCGAAGATTTGGAGATCGTATGATCATACTATATGAATTCCTGTCTTACGATACTTCTTTGAGTATGTATGTTACAAAAAAAATGATATAGAATTTTCCATTTGTGAGAATGAAGCGTTTGTTAAGTTATAACAATTAAAAACTAGCTGTTGCCGTGATGGCTGACCCTCCAAACTTTTCTCATCTCGGCCCTACTGTGACCACCCATTATAGTTAAAAACTTCAAGTTCCCGGACGAAGGTTACCGCTAATGTTTGAACAGATACATGTATGAAAATTATATAATATTATGTTTAGTAACTATTATATGTTATCGTTTAATCTCGTGCTTTATTATTATAAATAGTTCAAAACTACTTGATTATTATCAGTCCTACAAAACTGTGAATACATTCACATACACATGAAGGCACACACTCATCCAAACACATACACGTGTACCTAAGTAGAGGTATTATATATATTATGTAACTAACTAACTCTTCGAACCTTTCTTTTTAAACATCTATGATTATTAAATTAAACGATTAATTTACAACAAATGAATGATAACACTTTCCGAATAAAAATTGATAAACTGTATTAATTAGTAATATAAATCAAAAATAAAATTTAAGAAAATATTGTTTTAGCTTTTTGGATAATACGTGGTCTTCTTGGAGGCCTATGGCTTATAAGCTTCATAGGGCTTATCCCGTTTAAAATACAATACTCTTTAAGGTAATTTTCTTTTACTAGGCATATTTCTCAACTTTCAGAAATGCGAAAACAAGACAAGTTACTCACATTCGACTTTATAATATAAAAAAATAATACAAAGAAATTGGTTTGAAAATGTATTAATATATTATTGCAACATTTTGTAAACAGAAACTCCTTTTTTGTATCTTTTTCTTTACTTATATCTCATCAACAATTTTCATGAGACTTTTTACCATACATTTAAGGGTCAGGAAGCGAAAGTATTTCAAAAGTTGAGTAAATAGGGAAAACGCGTGACTTACGATAATAAGGCAACAAATATTTATGATTGATCTAATGTAATATCGTATACACATCAAACGCGATAACAGTTATAAATATAATAGACGTTATATTTTATATAAGTCACCTGATATTGAAGCTGTAAGACCAGCAGTAAGCTGGGAGATTTAAGCTGATAACCATATTAACTTGAATCACCAATGAATCATTGGACCATTGGTGTTTTGCTAATAAAATTGTAGTGTTTGCAGATATTAGAATAGAACTAGAAATTGTGGTCAATAATGGCAATGGAAGTTCAGAGCTCAAATTCTAACAAATGGAGATCCTTAAGAAAACACAATAGCAAAAGAAAAAAAATGTATATGCAAACAAATAGGTAGGTATATTCCAGAAAGTTAATTTCGTATGAAAATAATACAAGCAAAAGAAGACAGATGAAATGCAACGAAGGATAACTCTAGCTTTGAAAACATATTTGAATCTGTAAGAAAAAATGGAACGAATTTCATTTGATAAGATGCACGCGTTCTAACCACCGGGCCATCTCATCTAAAAGTAAAGTAATAGCCCGTAAATTTCCCACTGCTGGGTTAAGGCTTCCTCTTCCATTAAGGAGAGGGTTTGGGACATGTTCCACCACGCTGTTCCAATGTGGGTCGGTGGAATGCACATGTGGCCGAATTTCGATGAAACTAGACTCATGCAGGTTTCCTCACGCTGTTTTCCTTCACCGCCGAGTACGAGAGGAATTATAAACACAAATTAAGCATATATGTATACTGGTGCTTGCATGGGTTTGAACTCGCAAACATCGGTTAGAATGCGCGAGTTCTAACCACCGGGCCATCTCGTCTATATTAAAGTAATAGGTAGTTTAAAGACGGTTATGCAAAGACAAATTAACTATTTACTCTGTTTCGCTGAAATCAGCGAATGCGGGAAGTAAAACCTTCACAGATGTATGAATCACTATCGACTTTCGAATTTCATGGTAAAAATTCTTTAATAAAAACATCCAGGACCACGATATCTGCATGAAACGATTCACTAAGCCAACAAATCAGTTACAACGTACACGTTAATATTCAATAATGGACAAATAACGTCCTGAGATTATTTCAAGCGATTATGCAGAACCTTATTAGTTCACGATAAATAATGAATGGTTATATACCGATTGGTATTGTATAGGAACTTCTGGGTGATCGCCACCTAATCATAAGTTATTCAATCAACAAATACTAATGCTTCGTATAACTGTGTTCTGTTGGAGTGGTTTCTCTCTGCGCGCGCGCTTGTTTGTGTGTGTGTGTGACATTTTACAGGCTCAATGCATATTAGATCTCATTGATAGAAAATTAGTTTAAGAGCGGAGATAGTCCAATGGTTAGAACGCGTGCATCATAATCGATAATTGCGGGTTCAAGCCCAGACAAACACCACTGAATTTCCACGTGCTTAATTTATGTTTAAATTCATCTTGTGCTCGGCGGTGAAGGAAAACATCGTGAGCAAACAAATTATATAATTTGAACGAAATCCTGCCATTGTATATCCACCAGATACCATTGGAGCAGGGTGGTGGAATATGCTCCAAACATCTCCTCAAAGGGAGAAGGGGCCTTAACCCAGCCGTGGGAAATTTACAGGCTGTTTATGTAATGCATGTAATGTTATGATAAAAAATAAATAAAGAAATTGCTGGTAAATGCTTTACTGCCAAACTCCTGGCCTTTTTTGAAGATAAGTTTTGTAGGTTATGTCAACGCGCTACTCCTTTGCAGCTTAGTGACTCATTTATCAAAATTTGATGCCATACACGCAGTTTTCCCATCTAGTGAGTGTCATTTTCGCACTCTGAAAAATGCAAAATAGTCTACATCGTTTACAATTAATTACAAAAACTATTTACAGCTTAGTAAAGTCACCAGACCGTAATCACGTCTGTTTACACGGAAGCCATATTGGTGAATCGAAATTTCGATTTTGGTTACCGACATTAGTAATTCCCACGCGACCGTTGAATAGTCGAGCTCGACGGGTGATTAATAACCAGATATTAATCATAGTATTATTCCGCAAAACCGGATTTAATTCCCAAACGAACATTGCCGAAGCGTCACACGAGTTGGACTTTCCTATTTTCATCAGATATTATTAGGGATGCTTTGTGTCGTTTTAATTAATAATCTGATATCTAGATGACATGTTCAAACAATCTGCTACAGCATTCAGCACGAAATATGACATCAAAATAATACCGGATTTAATTTATTGTGTTTGATAATTAAATGGGACTATCCAGTACTGTCACGCTCAACGATTCTGCGGTTATAACTCGAATAAATTTTATATAATACTATATTTGAACTAGAATAGGAACGAAGCTCTCGACCACAATGAATGTTGGTTCGAGTCAAAAATAGACAACTCAAAACCGGTATCACATGTTTGAATATTAAAGCATGTTAGATATATTAATATGTACTGGTGTTATATTACAATGCTCTCAGGATACAGTTGAGTTTATTCATTATTTCGTTTCTACGAAATTTTTTCATGCTTTATAACAATATGATGTTTACGTTTTATGCATTTGTGTATTTGTTGATTGAAAAGTGCTTGATTAAAACTTACTTGAATTAAGTATATTGTGATTTTGAGTGACACTTATCTTATAAGCCAGAAGACAATTTTACTAAGTATTACTGTTTGGTGATACAATATGCAATAAGTGGGTGGTACCTATCCCAAGAACGCACACAGAACCATCATATTAATGCAAGTCATGTACGCCGGTTATGCATATCAAATTACTATGTATATCATTTCCGTTCTATTTTTATGCGTACTGTAAATATACTTTACCAAATTGAATAAATGAAATATGATGATCTCGTTATTCTAGAATAATTCATAAAAAGCTAGCGACCCGCCCTGGCTTCGCACGGGTACTTGATAATGATATTATGACCAAATTACATAAAATCGTTAATATTATATTATAAATAGTAGCCTTTGGTTTTTTGAAGTATAACCTATATTACTGTCAATTTTATCCAAATCCTTTCACATGTTTTTTCATGAAAGAACAACAGACATACATACATCCATCGCCACAAACTTTCGCCTTTATAATATTAGAAGAATATAATTTGAATTCTATGATTTGTTGTTGAAAGGGCTAGAGTGCCCTTTTAGGAACATTTAATAATTCTTTAAAAAAATGATCAAGTTATTTCTGCTCATTCGTAGATGTACCAGCTTAACGTGCTTTTCACAGCAGGAGATTATGCACTCTCCTAAACTCCAAATATAATGTTTTTTTTTTTTAGCATAAAACTCAATAAGGTTCACCTAGAATTCGAACCAAAAACCTCTTACACTTACGAATAAAGTAAAGTAAATTAACAGCCCGTAAATTACCCACTGCTGGGCTAAGGCCTCCTCTTCCATTAAGGAGAGGGTTTGGAACATATTCCACCACGCTGTTCCAATGCGAATTGGTGGAATGCACGAGAACGGCGAGCACGAGATGAATCATAAACACAAATTAAGCACATATACATAGTGGTTATTGCCTGGGCTTGATCCCGAAATCATTGGTTAAGATGCACGCGTTCTTACCACTGGGACATCTCAACTCTTACAAGTACATCAAAAAATTAATGTTATCACATAAGCAACATCTGTTCATCGTTTCTAATCTAATTACCAAAAGTAAGTGTTATTGATAATGACTCTTTAACGCCAGACCACAGAATTAATTTTAATGATTATTGTCAGTACATTTTAATTAAATAACGAGCATGCAATCAACCCAATTTTAATATCAGACTCAAATTTATTAAACTATGAAATAAAACAACAATTTGTTTGAACAAATAGGAGTTACCAATGCTATTTCATGTCACAAACTCCTGGAAACTTTTATACACAGAATTGTTCTTTAAGACTTTATAATTACATCAAAAACCACTTGCCCGTTTCAGATTACAGAACTTTATATATTTTGTTTTATAATCTGTGTCTGTGTATTTTTTTAATGATATAGATAGGTGGACCAGCAAATGGGCCACCTGATGATAAGTGGCCACCACCGTCTATAGACAAGGGCGCTGCATCAAATATTAATTCCTTACATCGCCCAATGTGCCACCAACCTTGGTGGATCTAGATATTATGTCTCGGCATAAGACTCCACTCCACCTGATAGTAAGTGGATGTGGAGTTCGAAGACGACCAGTGTAGTCAATAAGAATGAGTTGCACTGGCGTACTCACCCTTTAAACTGCAACTCAACAATACTGTGTACTTTTCTTCAGTAGAATCATTTATTAAAGACAAAAAAATCTTTTACTCATAATTGACGCACACTTTTAATATTTTATCAATAGACTAACTTACCTTTATATGTTAACGTGGATAGATTAGTTCTCATAACTGTCGTCCAGAAGTAAGATTAAGAGCTCTGGTTAACCAGATGTTTGCGCGTTCCGAATACAAATAGACGCGTCGGTCAGTCACGTGCTATGGCTATAATAAATATTAGGTTCATATTTATTATCGTACGATATCGCACGCTTTGAACGTTACTTGATAATATATAGTTCGAGAATATTTGATAGTGTTGTGGGTCAATTGAAATTCAACCTGGAATATTTAAGAGAACGTATATTATGTTTGTCTGATACTTGATGTTATACATAATGACTCGATTAATGATCAATATGTCGCTTAGTACTTAACAATCTCGACGCCATTTTAATTAACCAATACATACAATAACAACAACAACAACAACCTGTACCCACTGCTGGGCTAAGGCTTCTCTACCTTTGTGGGATGATGGAATGTACATGTGACAGAATTTCGATGAATTTAGACACATGCAGTTTTCCGTCACTGCCGAGCACGAGATGAATTATAAACACAAATTAAGCACATATATATAGTGGTGCTTGCCTGGGTTTGAACCCGAAATCGTCGATTAAGATGTACGCGTTCTAACCACTGGGTCGTCTCAGCGTATTGTACGCTTACTATACCTTTTTAAATTATCCATTATATAAATGTGAAAAAATACTTATGAATGAAGCTAGGATATAGAATTAAAAACTTTTAGTTTGTTAGTTTCCTTACAGGGTATAATAAGTATTGATGATAAAGATTATCTATCGATGTAGCATAAATAGCTTATTTGCCTTTCTTAAAAAACATGATAAATTATGATGGTAAATAAACTTATCAGTAATTTCAATTAAAAAACTATTAAAGAATTAGTACATTAAATACTATCATCACATAATTTCAGTAAAATTACAAAGATAGCATTGACTTTTATTCGGGAAAACTGTGTTTTCATTAGTCGAATGAAATTTGATTTCAGCCACCCCATAGTTATTTCCTTTCAATTCAAGCTGGTTGAAATACGTCTAAGTTATACTGACTTAGAGACTTTCCCTCTCTAGATCATATCAGTGTTGCAAAGTCATTTGTTTATTTTGTTATGTAACTATTCATTTTTCTGTGGCACTTGATTTATTCTCACTCTTTCTGATTTTTTTTTTCAATCAGATATAAATTCACATATTTTGTTTATTTTTATTTCCATATAACCCCAGTTTCCATAGTATCCACCGCTTCGCTCGTTTTACGGTTTAGGTTATCATGAGTTACATACACACTTGTGTATATATTTGAACTGGCTCACTGGTAGCAGAATATCTGATGAGTGGGTACTTCCAGATGTACTTGCAAATAGCCATACATTAAAATTTAATCACTGTGCATAAGTTGTAATCATATGGACATATGTAGGAATAAGGAAATGCATTTACAATCGTAGATGTGAAATTACTAACCTCTGTATCTTAAATGAGTAAATATTGTTAGCAATTTAACATTAATTATATAATGGCATGAATAGAAATTTGATAGTTAAAATATTTTTAATATTAATTATAACATTTAGTATAATATTTACCATTTGAGATTTATTTGGTACATGACTTAATAACATTGTGCTAGGATATAAATACAAATATGAGTTAAGAATAGTTCCTGTGAAATCTTGTGTTGGGGTCTTGGAACCCATCTTGGAAGCCGAATGGTACACCTCTAGGACACGTTAACTATCATTGTTTTGTTTCGTTGTTGTTTTTTTGTAGATTACGCTAGTCAGCAGATAATTTTTTTTTTTCTATTTTTGTTGCTTTTCGTTTCGATGTTTTTTTCAATTTTTTTGTGCTTTTTATTCTTTTTATAATTGTGTTGTTTCCCTGTAAACATTTATTTCTTTCTCTTTAAAAAAAAAATCTTGACCGCGTGGAATGGTGGGAAGAATGCTAGTTATATTAATAAATTGTTTACCTATAAAATATATTACATAATTTTTATATCAAGAAAAAAATCACTTGTTAATTATTTTACATTTTAAATTTCGAACACGTGGGACCATAATTAGATATTTAATCTACTGGTTTTTTTATTGTTTCAAATAGGTACCTAGTGATAAGTGACTGACATAAGTCTGAATGTCTGTCCGAAATATAAACCATCCATTACAGATTCAATGCGATGATACTCGGGAAGGGGATGTTATGTCCCTTCCTTGCATAAACCCTTTCAAACAAGTTAATTCAAATTCATATCAACAATTTGTATATGTACCGTTGAAAGGGTGCGAGAACCAATATACTTACAGGGACAATGACAGAAAATTATTGATTGTTTTTTTTTTTACGTTTGTGTTAGATGTGAGCTAAGTAATACAAAAATATTGATGGCATTATTATATCATAAATCCATTATAATTTTCACTCCAAAAAAAAAAATTAAAAAGTTCATTAGTTTTCTATATTTTCTCGGGTCTGGGTGTTGGTGGTACCATTCTTTTTGATTTTCCATAACACAAGTGCTTTAGCTACTTACATTGGGATCAGAGTAATAAATGTGATGTTGTCGAATATTTATTATATGTTTATATATTAATACATATATTAGAACACGATTTATATACATAACATTTTTCATTGTACAAAATCACAAATAATATCGGACAAGACAAATAAAACCTTTTATAAAATTATAAGCTTTCGAAATATCATATTTAATTTTCGAACGAATTTGTAATTCATGCATAGAATAAAATTTACAGTTGTATAAATTCGCTGTCATCGTCGAAACGATTACATTCCCTTTGATAAAGAAATTACTTTTTAATTTTGGATAACATTGTAATGGAATAATGCGTCGCTTGCGGTCGGAAACAGAGGTGACTAATTCTTTTTTTATTGCCTTTCAAACGACCAAAAGATTATAATGAATACGCAATTCTTCTCGTAATGTATCTACGATCTTTCATCATCGTGGATTTTTACTTAAAATAATATTATATAAATAATATTTTAATGTTTATTTGAAATTGCTGCAATTATACTTTTTTACTATTACATTTACTAATGTAAATAAGGACATAATTGTACACCAACAAAAGTTAAAAATAGTTACTGTACAAATAATGGCCGCGTGGAATATTTGAAAAAAATGTTTTGCCGCATTGCATCGCAATTCCTATTAATTGGGCAAAAAAAAAACAGTCCTCCTGACACCAGCAGAGACAATAAGAGGAGATGTTATACATTGAATAAAAGGCCTAGTTGTTAGAATACGTACTTCTTAACAAATTTCAAATTGTGATTGCGGGTTCAAAACTAAGAAGGCGCCATTGAATTTCCGTGTTCTTAATTTGTATTTATAATATATCTGGTGCTCGACAGTCATTCGTGAGGAAACCTGCATGTGCCTAATTTTAACGAAATTGTGCCACATATGAAACCATTATCCCGCATTAGAGCAGCGTGGTGGAATATGCTTCAATCAGCCTCAAAAAGAGAGTAAGCTTTGGCTCAGCGGTGAGGCATATGATATTCACAGTCTGTATATGTTGTTATGCATTTAACAAAGGCTTTTTAAGTATTACTATAAGGTCTGAGGTCAAGGTGTTTTAAAAAGATTTTAAATAACATATATATTAAATTAGACAATTACTTTTTTGTTTTTTTTTTTTCATATTTCAGTCAACCTGAAGCGCTTATACAAATTAATGACACAAAATTGAAAAAAATTATGAATGATCCCATCACCCCAAGTTGGCTGCTGGCATTTGGAGCAGAAATAAATATTAACTCGTGTGAACGTCAGAATATGTCTGATTAAATCAAATCAAATCAATTTACAACCAGAGCCGAGATGGCCCAGTGGTTAGAACGCGCCCATCTTAACCGATGATTTCGGATTCAAACCCAGGCAAGCACCACTATATATATGTGCTTAATTTGTGTTTATAATTCATCTCGTGCTCGGCGGCGAAGGAAAACATCGTGAGGAAACTTGTATGTGTCTAATTTCATCGAAATTATGTCACATGTGCATTCCACCAACCCGTGTTGGAACAGCGTGGTGGAATATGTTCCAAGCCCTTAATGGGAAAGGAGGCCATTAGCCCAACAGTGGAAAATTTACAGGCTGTTGCTTTAAATCAATTTTATTGAAGTAAATTTTACAGTCAAGCGTTTTTGATTCGCCTATAAATAAATACTACCGACGTTTCGGGTTTCGTTCGATATGACCTTACAATAAATATGGCTTGATAATTAATACTGGAAATTAAATTTGCTATTATAAATTTACATAAAACCTATATTTTGATAAGTTAAATACAATATATTAAAAGGACTATACAAAACAACGTATAAGATCTTCGTTATGCTCCTGAGAGCAAATATTAGCTCCGATTTATGTGTCAAGTGCAATTGTTATTTTATTTGTGATTGTTCATTCTACTTAATTGTATTTTATAGGATTGTCATGTGTATGTGTGTTTATGTTCATGATATGGTTTGTGTATATAGCATCAGTGTGGAATTATGTAAAATAGATATTTGTGGTATTTAGATAACTTTGACAATATTTATTTATGATGCGTAACACAAAAAAACAATCGTAAGTACAGAAGCAACATCAAATCAACACTGCTAAGACGTATAAATAAAATAAAATCAAGCATAATAATTTAATGTGGTAACTATGATATGCGTATTTGTTATAATTATATTAGTGTGGCAAATATTTGAAGTTCTTAATGGCAAATTTAATGTTAGAACGAAATTTATTATTTCTTTGTGATCAAGTAAGAAGTAGATTCTATTGAGAAGAACCGGCAAGAAATTCAGTAGTTACTCTTTTTCAACATTTAAAAATACAGTCGCATATATATTTTATAATATCGTATATTTAAAGAATTTTTAATTTTATATATATTGTAATATGGTAGTATTAATTATATAAGGATCTTGTTACCTTTAATTGCTTCGCTGTGCTATAGGTTCATCACTTGGAACACTTGTAAAGCCCATTGGAGTTGTGACGCATTGGTTTTTGCCGTTTCATTGTATTACGAGATTGAGAGAATAGCATACCAGGAGTATACTGTCTGTGCTAAAACTTGTGCTCTGTAATGTATCCCACACAGTTGCTTTTAGGGATGACTGTCGTGACCAAATCGATCAGTAACACACCCAAATGTTCAAAATTATATTGGATCCAATGTCACGCTGAAAGTTCATATGAAATAATATTGACCATTGTCTACTAATATCGAATCGCAATAGTCCAATTTTTTTTAATAATGCAATCAAAACGCAATACTCATAAAGATATCTGCAAAATTAAGTAAAACAAAACTCGAAAAGATATTACCGATACCAATTTTGTGATCGCTCGGGATTCCAACATTGGAATTGGATTGGAAAATTTAATCGAAACGTCAATTAAATAGCGGCGTCTCATGAAGAAGCAGAAATTGTTCGAATAGTTCGAATTGGTGTCACGTCACTAATTTATTGTAGTGACTCAATAACTTCCAATGACATATCTTTGAGTGAGCTTTATATATAAGATATACCTAATATAGCTGGCCCAATATATGCATTGTTTTTTAAGGTTGGCGCCCAAACTTGGAACAATTGGTAAGACCACTTCCACACCAATCAAATTGGTGTGGTGTCAGGCGTGTCATATATTAGAACGAATTGTTAAGCAATCTTGACCTTTATAGCTATTCTATAATAACTACCTTGATAACATAATTGTGCAATATTGAAATGCGATGCGATATTGTTTATAATAAATAGTGTATCACCGTTAGCTGACTCTCAACATTTTAATAATTCGTGTAACACCGATACTCAACTGTATGCTATTACATTTTTTATGCTTAACTGTCAAATATTTTAACATTTATAAGACGAAAATTGAACAAGGAAGCAAGGAATAAACTAAAATTAATCTTGCTGTATCTCTAACAATATTGACATACATGTATAATATGTTTTATACACATATTAAATTACTCAAGTCTTTGTGATTTAAAATTAAGAGTTGTGATTTTTCGTTCTTGAATCACTTTGGATTAAGTAAACAAGGAATCCTTATCCACTGATAATATTGATATGTATATTAATCATTCAGGTGTGGATGGACACGATCGATACCCATTCACAATTATAGATGTTAAAAAAATATTTTTACTCGACAATATATATTCGCAGAAATCGTGTAATCGAGATATTTCGATATTAAATCCGTGAAATTCAATGACATGACAGTTCATCGAATGATAAATAATCATTCGTTCATTCGTTCATATTTGTATATATGAAATTATGAGTAAAGAATGATTTTTGTTAATTTTCATGACCTAAATGGTAAATTTATAGACGTTGGGCAAACCCAAAGTTTTGTAAATAACTTATATGAAAAGTAAATGATAAAACGCATTTGCTTAATTTTATTTATTTCACCCAAGCGAAGCCGGGTTTTCATCTAGTATTATAATAAATATTTATTTTATTTTTTTTTGTATCTCAATTATTCATGCATGCTGTGATAACCTGTAATTGGAAGTGCAATTAATTCTTAGTCTAAGAACATCTTTTATGCAATTACTAATGTTGTAACTTCTGTTGGTTGTCCCTAAATAAATAAATAAATAAATAAATAAATAATAAAGCTTTGATTTCATTTATGTTAACTTCATAATGAATATGAAATTTGATGTTTGCACAAATGTGAATTGTGTTGCATTTCAATATTAAAAGTGTCTATATATGGTAATAGCGAGGCCATTATTAAAATGATTTTATTAAAACCTAAATGTTTCCCTGATACGTGGACGAACAAATTAAATTACAAGATATAAACAAAATACCAACATAAAATATTATCAGCGTAAAAAATGTTCCGTTTGATAAAATTCGAAACAAATAACAATCAAATCACGAAAACTTTATTTAGATGGATCATTTTATGTATGTTCTATTATATATTTGTATTATTGAATTTTATAAAAATAAAATAAAAATATTTTCCCATTAAATAGGCTCTTATAGGTAATTTTGAATTTCATAAATGTTACGTCACAATGGAATGTAAATTCTACAGAGGAAAACGTAAAGAAACTCAGTAGTTACTCTTTTCTCATATGAAATATCATAACTATGAACTATATCTATACTTATAACATGTTCTGACTGACAGATTCATCATCGCCGAGCGTAAACTATTAAAGTTAGGACTATGAACTTTGGTGAGTAGGGTCGTTACATTGAGTAGACACCCACTGAGGAAGGAATTTTGGAAAATCTACCCATAAGGGTGTGAAATAGTGTTTGTATCAAAATCCGTCAGTTTAAAGTTAACCTTCACTTTAATATAATAATAAAGAATACTCGTTAAAAATGATTAATATGGTATATATACAGAAGTCTTAAATTAACTAAACATTATAATTTAATCTGTCAAGCTATTCAGCTTCCACGTGAGTAAAGAAGCGGGTAACAGCTAGTTTTTATATTAATTTGAATAATCCAATGCACTCCAATTTGTTTTGTGATACATATATGTATATATTACCTTGTATGGTGTAATACAAATCTGACCATGTTATTTCATTTTTTTTATGAGATAGGTGGCAAACGAGCAGGAGGCTCACCTGATGGAAAGTGACTACCACAGCCCATGGACATCTGCAATCTGGCTTTTAAGAAAGGAGTACGCTCTTTTCTTGAAGGATCCCATGTCGTATCGGATCGGAAAAACCGCCGGCAGGAGCTGGTTCTACAAAGTGGTTGTGCGAGTCAGAAAATGTCTAAGCAATCGCGCTGTTGAGGATATACGGTCATC
Organism: Vanessa cardui; assembly: GCF_905220365.1. Lineage (NCBI taxonomy): Eukaryota > Metazoa > Arthropoda > Insecta > Lepidoptera > Nymphalidae > Vanessa > Vanessa cardui. The sequence goes on from NC_061131.1 coordinate 12,967,470, forward strand.
AAGGTGGTGCGGGTGAAACTTCGAATTTTGACGAGATGTCCGAAGGTGAAATTCAGCAGCCGGGATTAATCCGAACAATTCCTCGGAACATTCCCCGTGAAAAAATCGGTAGAAGATGCAGAGTGATCCAACATCTCTACGCAATGATCTTGATCGTCGATAACTCGAGCCGCTCTCAATATAATGTTTTCAGTAGTCAGTAGTTAAAAGACTTTCTTTCATAAATTTACTTTAAATTATTTTAAATATTTTTATGCAGATACATGAAAAAGAATAGGAATTTATGAATAAAATTCAATTCTATAACGTTTCGTTTGTCTCGTATATTACGAATATTTTTTTGCGTTTCATCCTTACGTAGCAAAAGTCTCGTGAAAAATTATATTTACACATATATAGAGAATGACGTTCGAATAAGATTCTGGTATCACTCATTCAATGGTTGAAGAAAAAAAAAATATGGGTACATAAATATTAATATTATTATTTAAAGTAAAATTAAATAGAGTAATTTTAAATAACACGGTTGTTGCTTTGACTCTTCGTTTGATTAAATGTCTATATGTTATATTATTAACTGCTTGCCCTGAATGTATGTTGGCAAAATTCTTTTCCCTCGCAATTAATTAATAGTAATTATTCTTAAGATAAAAGGATTTAATACATGTGCTTATTGTATTCAAACATTCGTCAAATTTAGTAAAATAATATATCAAAAGCTCTAATCAGTAATTTAATAACCGATTTGCATTCTTTTTGTGTACAAAATACTTTCCACTTGGTGCCGATAAATTAAAAAAAAACACTACAAACACTACTAAAGGGTTAAATTACAAGATTGAATTATAAAAAGAAAGCAAGTAGAAATTATAAAAAGATTTTTATTTAATGACATTTATTAGCAATGCAATCACTGCACCCGAGGACAGATAGCTAAAAGACTCTCACCTCGTCTATAAAAGTTGCATAGAAGTTAAACAAAATACTGTTTAATATTCGCATTCCTACTATATCTTGTATATAATGCAGCCTATGTAAACGTATGCTCATAAAAGATTAACGCAAATATAGGAAACAGTACCTAAGTGCCAACACTTAATTTAATCAATTATAATTTAACTTTTTTTGATCGGATCTGACTTATATCTCGAAATAAATAACGCATCTCAATCGAAAAATGATTTCGTCAATATTTCGTAAAACTGAAAAATCATATAAGATTTTGCATTGCAAATTACTTGCATTTTTATCAATGGCTGTCGCACGATAAACTGCTGAATTGAAAAATAAACTCTTATATAAGTCAGACCTGCGAATAACGCTCTAATGAAACATTAATATTGATAAAGCCATCCACATGAACCATTTTCTACTTTAGTATTAATCTGATCGTCCAATAATGTAGCGCTATACAGCGCTAAATATGTTCAAAACTTTAATACAATGTAAAATATTATGTAATTCTATGTTAGGAAGAGCAGATTGTGAATGTGTATGTACTTATCTGGAAAAGTCAAAAAATGCATTGATTACTATAGTATAATCAAGAAGATTTGTCGTCTACTTATAAAGGAAATAGATAAAACTTACTTGTTTAGTTATCTTTGGAATACTTAATCCAATTCTATTTTTGGGTAGACAATTATATTTGTATTACATGATTCTCTTGATTAAAATTGCAGTCATGCAAAGCTGATTCTCACCTTTATCACTAGCTTCAATCAAGCAAGCTACAATATCAGCAGCCTGCATATTTCCTGCTGGGCTCCTCTGCCTTTAAGGAGAAGATTTGGAACATATTCCACCACGCTGGAACGCTGGTTGGTGGAATATACATGTGGCAGAATTTCTATGAAATTAGACACATGCAGGTTTCCTCACGATGATTTCCTTCACTGCCGAGCACGAGATGAAATATAAGCTCAAACTATAAAGCGCTTTGACGTAATTACTGGTGGTTGGCAGCCCTTATTACTATATCGCGGCCGTCAACTCGGTTACGTTATCCCTTTTCGCGGCGGCTGACGTGTATGTATACGTCAGAATAATTTATCTTAACTCAGGATCACCCAGAGGAATACGAAGTTGAAACCACCTCTTTGGAAGTGTCTCGTCATTTCCCGTTTCGCTCGCTTTGTTTAAAAAGTTTTAATACAACACATTTTGTATTCAACATACATAATTTTTCATGCTGGTATCATTTTTCGTATGGATCTGTTAATATTTGAATACTGGTCCCCTTTTGGGAAATGTATTTATTTTTAAAAGGTATTCAGATAAAATTCTCCTTTTTAAATAAAAAGTTGTACTGATCGATTATTTTTGAATATTAATTATTCGTCGTATTATTTTATTTAATATTAATAAAAATTATACTGAAAAAATAAAAATTTGTCAGTGATAAAAGGCGTTTAATTTTCCGATCAGCTTAAATTAAGACAGTTAAATTGGAGTATAAATTCTTTACTGTCTTGTTAAGACATCTTAAACTATCAAGTAAATATACTTCTTCAATTAAATATTGGGGTACGACCCAATGCAAGCTTGAGAATGTAACAATCTTACCTAATGTTAAGCTAGATGCAAATTACCGGAGATGCGATACTCTCTGTGCCAGTACATCTATAGGTCAGTAGTCAAGTTACTGATCCCATAACAGCTTAATATAAAATTTCGGCATAATGGCAGATAGTCATTTAAGTTAGTCTTCAAAATTTCAAGCTTCATTATTGTAGTTGTTTTTTTAACCAGCTACATACAATACGCACCCAACCACACCCTACCACGCCATAAATCCAGGGTTGTCGCAGACAGAAAAAGCCGACTCGGGAACATTGTGTTATAATGGATTTATTAATTTCACGCCCCGCGCCCTATTGCGTGCTCTTTAATGCCACCTTTGACTTGATTAATGGTTCGTATTTGCCTGATTTTAGTTGCAGTTTGTTTTTGAATTTCTTCTGTAATGGATTTTCGAATCTTGCCTAAAATTGTTTCCTGTGCTTAAAACTTTATTCTGAGGTACATTGTAAAATTAACATGTCCTGCAAACAATAGAGATTACATAAAGCTTACGAGTTAATACTGAGCTGAACTCGTAAATAATTTTGATAACAATATTTAATTGAATTACTAAATTATGGGCGACATGTGAATTACGTACTTTTTTACTGAGTTTTCCATTAAAATATAATTAATATTATTTCTTATTCTTATATTAAAACTTAAGAAATTATAAAAATAAAGATTATATTAATTTATTCGTATGATATCGTATGGAAAACGTCGACGAATCCAAGATTAAAAATTACTGTGACTAAATAATATAACAAAAATTACATTCAATTCAAAAACATATAACATATTCATTTATCACTGCTAGTCCTGCCCAAAATAAGTAGATACATTTAACGTAGTACAACGATGCAACCCGTCCGATATGAATACGTTTATTTTTTAATAGATTACATGACAATCATGACAAAAGTCGGTTTCGAAAGGACAACAAAAAGGACTACGATAAATATGAGTCTGTCACGACACGTTTTCACTTCATTATCATACAAATTGCAATTTGTTGACTTTCCGTTCGCATTTAATGTCTTCCTCGTGACCTCGTGTTTTGTTTTTGTTTCTGTTCCGAGTTTTTGAAAATTTCCTTTACATTTTACATTGAATTTAAATTGAAAACTATAAAAAACAAAACAATAAACCACAAAAGGAATCGACATTCCAAATTCGAATTATTTTAATTGTTGTTTATTTGTTTAAACTTCCAAACGAGAATATTGCGTGTTATATTTTGTCTCTATTCTGGAATTAAACTTGCTTCAATCATTAGAAATGAAGACAATACATGAATCATAAGAAAACAGTTTTCTGATGTACATCAAACATTACCCCTTAAGGTTGAATGTTACAAAAACGATTTCGTAGCAGTTGCTTAAGTTACAAATCTTCTGAATTCTCTCTTTCTATGCTCATTAACTTTGACTGCGCTTACAAAGTCGGTCAGACATATGTAACCGACTATAATTTCTCGGTTTTAAGCGAATTTTTAAAAAGATCATAACCCAATGTTTCAAATGTGAAATACCATACGCTATCCTTTACAATCTAAAAATGTATTACTTCGAGGAAAAATCAGGTAATAATTAAAAGATCTTAAGTGATACAAAATACAAAACAGGTGGTGTACCTTATTCACGGTACAGAACATCAATTCTGCAAATTGATGTCATCTCCATACAGGGGTGTTTCGGGCTCAATCGTAAACGGAGTGTAATTTTCACTCGACTCGTAAAATCCTCTCTGTATGGAGCACTTGACCAGCATAATCGTGTCAGTTTTTATCCTCACTTTATTACACCACTCTTATTCTGATATCATGCGATATATTGAATGCAAAAATGAACTAAAATTGTTACAACTTTTTTTCAACCGACTTCAAAAAGGAGGAGGTTATCAATTCGTCTGTATTTTTTTTTTTTTTTTTTTTATGTTTGTTACCTCATAACTTTTTACTGGGTGGACCGATTTTGATATTTTTTTTTTGTTTGAAAGGTAGTGCTTCCCGTGGGGTCCCATTTTTTTTTAATTTTTTTCCGATGATGGCATCCATATGAAAACGACATAAGTCTTAAATTTGCATTATGTATATGCGCGACAAATAGGTGAATAACTGAAAATCACGTTAACCAATTTTGATAATTCTTTTTTATTATAAAATATATACTTCACGGGTAATTTGGTGAAAGTTTGGTAAAGTTCTGAGCACAGGATCCATGACAAAGTAACGGAACGGAAGAGAACGGAAATATTCTGAGGAGCACGTTAGCGATACTCAGTCGAATCTTTTATTTATAGGTTATTTGGATATTTGAGTCACCTTCCTTAATGTGGTTATGTTTATGTAATTATCATAGTCGAATATTATAATCAACTAGCTACCCACCCCGGCTTTGCACGGGTGCAATACTGATACTAAATATACCAACTACAGAATTTGTTTATTTACGACATCATATCGCAAACTTCTAAAATTATCAATGTTTCTTTACTATATTGTTTACGTATTATATACACAAACCTTCCCCTTGAATCACACTATCTTTTAAAAAAAACCGCATCAAAATCCGTTGCGTAGATTTAAAGATATAGGGACAGAGAAAGCGACTTTGTTTTATACTGTGTAGTGATGGAACTCCTATACGGCTCGCAGTTAGGGTGCGATATGGGGCAGAATTTCTTAGTATATTTAATCAAATTTTGTGTATGTGATGTGATGTCATATGATGTACGAAATATAGTTGGTCTTTTTCAAAGTTTTTTTGCTGAGTTCGATTACAACTCTTTCGAGGGATCCTTGTAGTTTACGCCGTGTGACGTATTAAATCCGCATTTTCGAAAGTCTATTATTGCTTTATTCGCAAGTTTCCTTTGAAATTGTCCTCGAAGTAGTTTCTGACTCATATAAAGGGAACGCTTAATCTATCCATATTAAAAAAAATAGTTAGTCCACATCAGCTTCACTTAAAATCAAAAAATAAATAAAAATTTTAACAAAATAGAAAAACCGACTTCAATCAAAACACTATTTTAAAACAAATGAATATGCACGAAAAAGTAATAAAAATAATTATAGCCAAATGTGCCAAAAGCCAAATGTGTTGGGGCAAGGGCATCGTGGCTGACACCGACTCCAAATATAACAATAATTATAACTACATGATATAATCGTTAATCGACTTTTAAGTAGTCTAAAATTTTTCATTTCATTTAACTTAGGAAGACTAAAAAATATGTTGAATACGTAATTATTTTTATCAACCGACTTCCAAAAGGAGGAGGTTATCAATTCGTCTGTATTTTTTTTTTTTTTTTTTTTTTTTTTTTTTTTTTTTTTTTTTATGTTTGTTACCTCATAACTTTTCACTGGGTGGACCGGTTTTGATAATTTTTTTTTTGTTTGAAAGGTAGTGCTTCCCGTGGGGTCCCATTTTTTTATTTTTTTTTCCGATGATGGTATCCATGTGAAAACGACATAAGTCTTAAATTTGCATTATGTATATGCGCGACAAATAGGTGAATAGCTGAAAATCACGTTAACCAATTTTGATAATTCTTTTTTTAATATAAAATATATACTTCAAGGGTAATTTGGTGAAAGTTTGGTAAGGTTCTGAGCACAGGATTAATGACAAAGTAACGGAACGGAAGGGAACGGAACAATTCTGAGGAGCACGTTAGCGATACTCGGTCGAATCTTTTATTTATAGGTTATTTGGATATTTGAGTCACCTTCCGTAATGTGGTTATGTTTATGTAATTATCATAGTCGAATATTATAATCAACTAGCTACCCACCCCGGCTTCGCACGGGTGCAATACTGATACTTAATATACTACAAAATTTGTTTATATACGATATCACATCGCAAACTTCTAAAATTATCAGTGTTTCTTTGCTATATTGTTCATGTATTATATACACAAACCTTCCCCTTGAATCACACTATCTTTTAAAAAAAACCTCATCAAAATCCGTTGCGTAGATTTATAGATATAGGGACAGAGAAAGCGACTTTGTTTTATACTATGTAGTGATGGAACTCCTATACGGCTCGCAGTTAGGGTGCGAGATGGGGCAGAATTTCTTACTATCTTTAATCAAATTTTGTGTATGTGATGTGATGTCATATGATGTACGAAATATAGTTAGTTGGTCTTTTTCAAAGTTTTTTTGCTGAGTTCGATTACAGCTCTTTCGAGGGATCCTTGTAGTTTACGCCGCGTGACGTATTAAATCCGCATTTTCGAAAGTCTATTTTTGCTTTATTTGTAAGTTTCCTTTGAAATTGTCCTCGAAGTAGTTTCTGACTCATATAAACAGAACGCTTAATCTATCCATATTAAAAAAAATTAGTTAGTCAACATCAGCTTCACTTAAAATCAAAAAATAAATAAATTTTTAACAAAAAGAAAAACCGACTTCAAACAAAACACTATTTTAAAACAAATGAATATGCACGAAAAAGTAATAAAATAATTGCGTATTCAACATATTTTTTAGAGTCTTCCTAAGTTAAATGAAATGAAAAATATTAGACTACTTAAAAGTCGATTAACGATTATATCATGTAGTTATAATTATTGTTATATTTGGAGTCGGTGTCAGCCAATAAAACCCTACAGTATATCTATCAAAAAACAATACGCGACTACTTTAACAAATATGTTTTTTACAAATTACCTTTTACACAATAATATACTGAATCAATCAAGGGGCTCGTATCGCTTCTTTCTTTTGATTGTTGGGGCAAGGGCACCGCGGCTGACACCGGCTCCAAATATACCAATAACTATAACTACATAATATAATCGTTAATCGACTTTTAAGTAGTCTAATATTTTTCATTTCATTTAACTTAGGAAGACTCTAAAAAATATGTTGAATACGCAATTATTTTATTACTTTTTCGTGCATATTCATTTGTTTTAAAATAGTGTTTTGTTTGAAGTCGGTTTTTCTTTTTGTTAAAAATTTATTACTTTTTCGTGCATATTCATTTGTTTTAAAATAGTGTTTTGATTGAAGTCGGTTTTTCTATTTTGTTAAAATTTTTATTTATTTAAGTGCTATACTAAGGATCAAATAGAAGAACCTTTCAAATTATCAATTACTAGCGACCCAACTGTCTATAACTTAGGCACTGGAGTCCGAACTCATAATCCGAACTCAATTAAACAAAAAATTAAAACTAGTTTAATCTTGATATTATTGCAACATAATTATATATTGTTTCGTTGTCATTAGTAGTTAGTAAGTGAATAAAAAAAACAAAAGAAGATCACAGAACATTCGATTTTACACTCTCCAATACTATCAATTAATTTAGATACATATATAATACAGATTTTAATAAAATAAAAATCGTAGGCGCGAACACCAACTACTTCATATTTAACGTTATATTATACCTAAATTACATAAAATCATTATAAATTGTAATTTATGTGTTATTCTGATGTATAATCTATATTACTATAAAATGTCTTTCTAATCCGTTCACTAGTTTTTTTTTTTTTTGTGAAAGAGTAACAGACATACCTACATCTATCCTCACTTACTTTCACATTTATAATATTAGTAGAATCAATAGCAAGTAAACTTTCATTATAAATGCTTATTATGATTTGACATGATGACTGAAACTCTTTTTAAGACCGTTAAATACATGAAATGCTAATACCGAATATAATTCCAAAAAATACAACTAAATGATAATTTATACGGTATAAGTTGGCGGACGAGCATATGGGCCACCTGATGGTAAGTGGTCACCATCACCATAGACAATGACGCTGTCAGAAATATTTACTATTCCTTACATCGTCAATCATGTGCATTTCCTCATCAAATTTGGAATCATCACCAAATTTGGAAACTAAGATTTTATGTCCTTTGGATATTGTCCTTTATATATGCTGTATTATTATATAATTAGATATGGGATCGTATGATATAATCCGAGCTTCTGTTGATAACATGAAATTGTAACCGGTAGCTGGTACTCGCAAGACAGGCTTGCCTAGTGCGGGACCACTGGATGTTTTGCGACTATGTTAACTTTTCATGCCAGTAAATTTATTTTTATTTATTTAATTTATTTATTTGTGCCTGTGCCACTGGCTCACTCACCCTTCAAACCCGTACACATTAATACTGATTACTGTTATTTGGCGATAGAATAATTGACGAGTGGGTGGTACCTACCCAGACGGCCTTACATAAAGCTCTACCACCAAGAAATCCAACAATTTAATTATCTTACAATATAACTATCAAAATTCCAACCCGAAAACGATAAAGATTTTAACATAACCACTTGAGCTACAATTTGCAAACTAAATATGAAAACAAACATCGAATTATGCAAACACGAAACAATTGCTACCCAAAGACAAACAAAAGAGATGTCAGAGGGAATAACAATATCATTAAACGAAAATGCTCTTTGTAATGTGACGTTAGATAAATTGATATGGTAATAGCAGCCCCGAATCGGATATCATTCATGTTCGTAACGTTATAGCACACCTAGTATGAAACGAGTTCGTAAAATGAAAATAACGACTGATGTCGAATATTCGGCGTAAATGTTAAGCTATAGCAGCAAAAAATGATTATGATTGGCGAATATTTACATCGAGATTACAGTGTGACAATTAATGAGGTAATTTTATTATTTTTCGATTGTTATTTATCGTTTCGAAAAGGACATTTGTCAAGTTAAAAATACCGATATATACTACATTTGGAGTCTACAGATTTTTAAGAAATTTTTGATATTGAAAATTTAGTTTTAGCTGATTACATTTTCCGTTGATCCGTATAATTCCTACAAGCAATCTTGACATTTTTTAAACGAAATCATCGTTGAAAGCAAAGGCAGAGATATGTAAACAATTATGCTATTTACCTACGCTCAGATGAAAGCTAGAATCATCGAACACATGAATCGTCATATGTTTATAAACAGAAGTGACCACTTCTCATCAAGACGCTCACTCAGCAATCCACCTCTAAATAATTAAATAACGTTACAACTATACTATAGACAATGCTTGCCAAAGAGTGAACCCACGATCTTCATATGAAATTCAAGTGCTTCATCCTACTGTACATAACCGTATCAGCCTATTTCACCTCACCGAATCCTCTTATTTCTTATTATCATTATTGTAAAATAGCAATCAACAGTAAGTCTTACGTATTTTACGACTCTAGGTCTAGAGAGTTATAGTCAATCCTCTTATTGAAAAGGGACGATCGAAATCTCAGGTGATTAATAACAGATGTCGATCGTCGTATAAGTAAATATGCCATTATATAAATTGAGTTTTGATCTTTTAGAAGTAATTCAATATTAGTGTTAACAGTCAGATAAACTTCATGATAGAATAAACTCGACTTAAGGGCTGTCAAGAATAAGTCAGACTTTTTTTTTTATTTAGTTTGCAAAGTCCATGGGCTTGCAGTTGCCCGTAACGTTGAAAACGGAACCTTTATAGTTTCGTCATGTCTGTCTGTCTGTCCGTTCGTATGTCACAGCCCCTTTTTTCCGAAACTGTAAAAACTATACTGTTGAAACTTGGTAATTAGATGTATTTTGTGGACCGCTTTAAGATTTTCTAAGCTAGCTCGCGCAAACTTGACTAGTTTGAGAGACAATACCAATGTGAAAAAAAAAAAATTTCTTAAACATAAAGCTTTTTAGTTGCTGCTATAGAACCCTTCACAGGCGAATCCGACTCATACTCGGCCACCTTATTTTACATTCTACTTTTAAACATTTTGGCGTTTTACAATTTTACATAATATCAGCAGATCCAAATAATAATGGAATATTATGTTCCAAACCCTCTCCTTAATGGAAGAGGAGGCCTTATCTCAGCAGTGGGAATCTTCGCTGGACTTCAAACTTGTCGTCTTCTTAGAAGACGTGGTCCACACAGTGATTGTTTTGCATAATTCGGATGTTATTATTATTGTTTTAAAATATAGAATATATTTTTAATCTATATTTTCTAATTTAAGTACAAATCTGACACTTCCTAATGGACCACTTTCGGAACAATTTTCATAACAACATCGTGTTTCAAATCGGTCACGCGATTTCACGAGTTACGATTTAAGTGTAATGAAAGTATCGTTATAGTTTGACAAATTAACATTTTGGATACATTTATCATTGATATGGATTTCGATTTTTATTTGACACTGATTACGTCACGACCTTGAGACCTTGGCAGTCTAAGGTCGCTAGATCAGTTAATTCAGAGAGTTAATGGTAAGTACTGTCCGGCAACTGCTTATCAAGAGATGGGCTGATGTTTACCAAGATACGGTTCTAAATCGGATAAGTGGAATTGCAAATTTCTGGCTCTCACGATGCGTTGCATCAATAAAACACGAGAATAAATGAAGCCACAAAACACGTCATAATTACGTAGAATATTAGTAATACTTATCCGTATTTAAGTAGTCTGCATATTAGGCTGCGATATTTCTGATCTAAAATTTGCAGGCTTCTTACGATGCTTTGCATCACTTAAGCACGAAAAAAATACAACCTTAGAACTTACTATCATAGTAGTACTTATCCGTATTTTAGTAGTCTTCACATTTGTCCACTGGATTACCTCGGCTTTGTATTTTTTTTATCATCATCATCATCCTCATGCACTTATCTCAATTTTATTTGGGGTTGACGCAGCATGTCTTCTTCATCCATACTTCTCTGTCAGACGTCATCTAACACGTAACATTCTTTCCAACCATATCGTCTTTCACACAATCCATCCATCGTTTCCTTGGTCGTTCTCTACCTCTTTATCCATTCACATCCATACTCTAGGCCTTCCTCACAATATGTTCCTCATTCCTCCGCATTACATGCCCATACCATGATAGCCGCCTTCCACATAAATTCTATCGGTGTCACTTTCAAACTTCCTCTTATGTACTCATTCCTTACTCTATCCATTCGCCACACATTCCTCTCAGCATTCTCATCTCCGCAACATGCAACTGTCTTTCAGTCATCCCTTTTGTGGTCCAACACTATGATCCATATAGAACAGCAGGTCTGATCATGGTCTTATAAATCTTCCCCTTAAATTTAAGGGGAATATCTATAACACATTTATTTATAATATCGAAATAATATTTTATAAACAGGCACAGCCCTATGAAAGTTTTATTGTACGTATATAGAATGTATTATTCTGAAATCAAATTATCATTAACAATCGGGACGGCTGAAGTTTTTGATCCTTAAACAAAAGGTCAAAAGACTACATTTTACTCAATTTAATTTAATAGAAGTAACTATTATATAATTTTCATATTATTATATAAATAAATAAGCTTTTACGTCTGTTATGTTTATTGGATTCCCTGCCGTTTGTTCGTTTCTAAAAAATACATATTCTTCGTTACGTTAAAATGGAAAAAACAAAAGTGATTTCCAGGTCTGCTCGCGTTGCCTACATCTTTTACAAGAAAAAATAGAAGCATTATTTTCATGAAGGTTTTATTGCATAACGTTAGTATAGTAAATTAAAAACGTAGGCAATATTCTTGTTTTGAAATTCGTAGGTTTTATTAGGGTGGATCAGAGACCTTATGACCTATACTAGTTGTGAAACGCGGCTTCGCTCGAATTCAGGGTATGGTTGTCATATGATAGGCAAAAGATGTCCTTCCTTAAAGTTCAAATTTGCTTCATGCCAAATTTCATCAAATTCGGTTCAGCAGGTTCAGGTTCAGGTTTGGTAATGAAAAAGCGACAGACAAACAGATAGCGTTACTATCACATTTATAATATTAGTGTAGATGGTTAACAATGTATACAATTTACAATGTGGCAGACGCCACTTGTGTGTCATAGTAGAGGTAACCACTCACTATCGACTAATATTAGTAAACTAGATACTATGTTTTAGCTACTTATACAAAGTTACTATGTATATACTACTATGCATTGCAAAGTATATGCAAGGTATGAAATAACGTGTTTACATTACATTAGTTTAAGGTATCATAACCAGTATCATGTCCACAGTTTATTTTAAAAATAGAACGTAAACATAGGGTAGCTAGAGCACAGATCATTCGAAATAATATTTTCGTGAATTTAGAGAAAGAAAAATATAGATTTAAAACAATGTATTTATCTAGATTAAAAATCTGATAGATTTAAGGGATTACTTATACTAACTGGGATAAACGGCTTAGCGTGAAATGACAGTATCAGGTCCTTTAGACAGACGGTGTCATTTAACTTTTTAAGCTTTAGAGAGCTTTAACAAAGGTTACGATTTTTCATAATATTATCATATTTTATAACCCTTCTTTAAGATAATTTTACTGAGTTCAACTTGAAGATAAAATTCAAAAGTCCGATTCTGGAGATAAATCATAGAAATGAAGAAATATTATATAATATTGTTTAATGTTTTGGTGTTACTAAGTAAAAATGTTATAACCGGAACAGAAATTGAAGCCTAAATAGAATTTAATAAAAAGTATAAAGAATCAAATCAAATTTGAATATACTTAATAATATGCAACAATCAATAACATTCAATGCTTAAATATATACAAATATGAACTAAAACTAGTTACTGTATAAATCTTGACCGCGTGGAACGGTGGCAAGAATGCTAGCAGCATTTCCCCGTTGAATCGCAATTCCGATCCTCTTGGCAAAAAACGAACCAGCCCTTCTGTCACCAGTGGAGGCAATGAGGCGAGGTATAATATCTTCTATGATGTAAATCGTAATTGGTAATACTGTTTTTAAATTCGTTTTTTATGGTATAGAGGGCAAATGAACAGGAGGCTCACCTGGAATGTGATTATCACCGCTCATGGAAATTTGTAACACCGGGAGGCTTGCAGGTGTATGTACTTTTCTTGAAGGTTTTCAAGTCGTTTCGGTTCGGCAAAATCGCCGATAAAAGCTGGTTTCACAGAGTGGTTGTGCGAGGTCGAAAATATCTTAAAAATCGCACTGTTATAGATTTTTGGACACTATGGTACAGCAAAACTTTGATTTTTGACGAGAAATCCGACGGTGAAATTCAGCAGCCGAAAATAATCCGAACAATTCCCCATGAGAATTCGGTACTTCTTAATTTATAATGATGCTTCAAACGAAAAATAGAAATTGAAGAAAAATCTTTGTTATTGAGAGGATGTGTCTGCGTTTTGTGGTCGTGGAATACCAAGAGTCATCTGGACTGCTTCAAAGATTACGTATAGAATTGCCGATTTAGAAAACAAATAGAAATATCGCCCCATCACGCCTTACGACGCTATTTGTCGCTATAGATTCTCGCGTCAGTTTAACCCGAGAAAGTAAGTGCATGTAAATCGACGTATCAAATTGACGTTTATATTAGGTCATAAGGTATTACAAGTTATTACGTTTGTGTAAAGATCATATTCACATAAGAAATAAATATTGATAATTTTGTATAGCGTACTGATGTGATCGGTTTCACGAATTTGGCCGATACTACATCAAAGTTGTGTCGTACTACATGTAGATGAAAAGCATGATGCTAAAACTAGCTGCCTATAACGCAGGATATAATATATACTAACTAAACTAAGATCACGTATTTCAGATGTCCGAAAAGAGGTTTTACTCGGTAGAATCTATATAAATGTAATTTAATCAACCAATATCAATTTGTATTGTAATAAAATTCTACGTGTCAGTACTGGCGATTACAACTATTATAACAACAAAACATTATTTACTCCAAATATCACGCTATTCATAAACTACGTATTCGAATTTCAAATAACATGCGGTGTATGCTGCGTTTCCAGGAAATAATTTAGGCCGTTGCAATCAATGTCAAATCGTGACTTACACAGATATTATTACAGCATATATGTACATTCATTATTTATTTAATCTTACAATGTTATCACTAGAAATTCATTTACAAACGGGTCGCATCGATGAATTTTTCTTTTTTAATAGATACGGGATTACAAGCATAGAACTCGCACTACCACAGGATCCAGCATTAAAGCTGAGATAGCCCAGTGGTTAGAACGCGTGCATCTTAACCGATGATTTCGGGTTAAGAATTAAACTCGGGTTAAAAATTAATTGATTAGCGTTAAACCCAGGCAAGCATATATATGTATGTGCTTAATGTGTTTATAAATAATTGGAGTCGAGATGACCTAGTGGTTAGAACGCGGGCATTTTAACCGATGATTGAGGGTTCAAACCCAGGCAGGCACCGCTGATTCATGTGCTTAATTTGTCTTGAGGAAACCGGCATGTGTTTAATTTTATCGAAATTCTGCCTCATGTACATTCCACTGACCCGCATTGGAACAGCGTGGTGGAATATGTTGCAAACCCTCTCCTTAATGGGAGAGGAGGCTTTAGCCCAGCAGTGGGAAATTTACTGGCTGTTACTTTACTTTTTCAGGCTGCAAACCGTAAAAGGTAGCCACTAAACTATTGTTAATCAATCCTGGTCTAACTTTTAATAACAATGACTATGATAACACGAAGTCGACTCGACTCTGTTCAATATTAAAAAGTAAAACATTATTTATATTTACAGTAGACTCAAACAAATATTAGTGTATCTAAACACAAAGTTATCTGTGGAATATGCAATGATACGACGGAAATAGTCACAGGCAGTAAACTAGGTCGCTTTGTGAATTCTGCACCTACATAGCTTTCTGCTATATTTATCACTCAGTGCGATTTTTAAAACTACCAGCTAGTCTAAAATAAAGCTATAAAGCGCTTTAAAAAAGAAAGATTAGCTTGTATTTTTGACATCCCAACGGGTCTCGTAATGTTAAATTTATATCAAGATTTATGTATAGCATTGCAACTCTGTATTAACTACCAACTATTGAAGATTGAATAAAAATAATAAAAATATATATTTTTTTGTTTAGAAAAGTAAAAATGGTCTGCTAGTCTCAGACTCCTATAATATTACAATTGAAATCTGTTGGTTACTTTAAAAGATCGCAGCGTACATTCGAGAGAAAGCGAGTTTCGCTTTATAGTACCTATGTAGTATGTAGATACATATATAGCAACATACATGTGAATGTAGATATATAAAGTAAAATACACCAAAAGTAAAGAATAGTAACTCTGCTGCTCTGGAGGATTTTCTCTTATTTATCCTCGATATTTTCCTCCGGGCACGATATTTACTGTTTCTTAATTCTGATACTGACTGTCTTGATTGTACATTGATACGACATATCGACAGATGTCGCCGAGAGAGAATACATCTTTGTCATGAAATGAGGATCAAACTAGCTGTCGTTACATCAGCATTAAGTATCAAGATGTTATTAAAATTAAAAGAATAGATACGTATTAATATAGAAATAGAGAAAATAATAGCACTTAACAAAACACCAAACATCGCCCCCAAAAAATATATATATAAAAAAGCGACGTTAGAAATTTGGTACTTCACAATAATATTAATATGTTATCCTAGTTAGGTCCCTTTCACTTGTCACATATTCAATCGTCAAATAGAAATTGTTAATATTATTTTATTAGTAGCCACCGGCACAAGAGACAAAACTTTGTTCACATTTAACATTACTTATAGAGGCAATATCCTCTTCAACTGGCAGTTACGTATTTAAAAAATATAGCTGTAAGCAATTCACTTATTTTTATATTAAATCCGATAATAGTTCATAAGTATATCAATTAATCAAAATGTATTATGTGCATATTATTATATATCGCAGATTCAAATACGTCATAGCAAAATAAAATGTCATTTTTTCTCTTTTGAAATTGTTTATTCTCTTTTTATAGTTTTGATAATTCTTTTATTTTTCTAATGACGACAGTCAACCCGTGACCGTTTCTACTCAAGTCCCGCCGCTACATCAACTTCACACCAGCGTACGAAAGGCGACGGTGACATTCTTTTAAGTGTCAGATAATGCAATAGATAGCATCGACGTATATTATATACTAGCGGCCCGCTCTTGCTTCGCACGGGTGGACATAAGATTTTTCCGACATGTTTAACAATTGTCCTTCTCTTTCAACTTATTTACACAAAAACCATAATAAATTACCTAAACTTACGCCTTCCTTATGAATCCCTCTGTCTATAAGTGAAAACCGCATGAAAATCTGTTCAGTAGTTAGAGTTTATCACGAATATACAGACAGTCAGACGCGCCGCGGGACTTTGCTTTATGATATGAAATTATCTAATTAAATATATTATGTAAGTAGACTATTACAAGACATTTTGAAATATCCATCATTAAATTAAATGAAATCCAACATTAAATTAAAATTAAAGTTACCATGTGTTCGAAATTTAGATTGTATCTGGAACAGCCAGCATGAAACCCAATAGTTAAAATTATCCGACAGGAAAATTGAAAAAAAAAAACAATAACATACATACATTTCTCTTCATAATTTTCAAGACATTCAAAATATAATTTTCTCGGATAAATAAAATAATAGCTTTAGCATAATTGAACCGAGACGCTTATCGTATTTGTAATTAAAATATTGTTAGCAACAATTATTAACAATTAAAAGAATAGTTGAAACTAAGCGCCTCATTGTTCCTTGTCTAAAAAAACTCATTCCATCTCTTAATTCGTTCTAGATTGGATTAGACGCGTTTAATGTGGCTAAACATGACTTTCAATATACTAGATACGCCAACATTATTAATTCTCCTTAAAATTGTACAATGTATGAAATACTAGTTATCGCCCGCGTTTTCGCTCGCGTTTAACGGGTTTTTATGTCATGTGTTAGGGTAAAAAGTAGCCCATGTCTTTCCTTGGAGTTTAAATTTACTCTATGCTCAATTTCATCAAATTCGGTTCAGCAATTTAGTAGTGAAACAGCGACAGATAGATAGACAGACAGAGTTACTTTCACATTTATAATATTAGTAAGGATAGTAATAATAAAAACAACATTATTTAAAAAATAAAACAAAAAACAACAATGACTTTCTCTTAAGGAAGACTAACCAGCTGTGCAAAAGTATTACGAATCCCTATCCTTACAGTCAAAAACAGCCGCAAAGCCCATATTTTAGAAAACTTTATTCATTATAGAAAACTTTTCTCACACTTATCTTTTTATTTATTTTCACTCATATAATATTACATTTTTAAATATAAAATACAAACATATAAGATATATTTAAAAATATAAAATACAGAGGCCAACCAGTGGCGGGAACAGGGTCCAAGCCACCGGTGGTCAGGGCTCCAAAGAGAGGAGCTTCCTCACAATACGCGCCGTGCCGAAGAGTACTGACTTCTGCATCTCACACTTATTATTATTAGATACTATTTTTTGTTATCCCCTATAACTTATATGTATATATTACCTTGTATGGTGTAATACAAATCTGACCATGTTTTTTCATTTTTTTTATGAGTTAGGTGGCAAACGAGCAGGAGTCTCACCTGGAAAGTGACTATCATCGCCCGTGAACATCCGTCAGCGAAAGCTAGTTTCAAAAAGTGTGAGTGAGTGTGTCCCTTCTTGCAACGTTTAGTTCAACGTTAATCGCGTGCTGCCGCTTATTGAGCACTCAAGAAAGACCCGACAGAGTTGAAGTGAAAACAGGGCACGCAATAAAATCGGAGGCACGCGAACACGCGATCACGCCTCGCGTGCTCGGCGTCACGCCGGAATAACGTATTGTGGGAATTGTTGATCAATGACGCGTTAAATGTTGATGATATACAATTTAAGCTGTTTTTATAATTTGTTTTCCAAATTAATTTCTGTTTCATTTTCGTATTTAAATTAGAACCATATGAAATTAAATAATTGGTGTTAAGTTTTGTCTTGAGTATATCTAGCCATGGCGATGTAGCCTAAATTTTATTTAATTATACGAATAAATGTTTGGGATAGAACTACAACCTTTGTCGTTGATAGCTGTCATGTGACAGGCGAAAAAAGTTCTAAATTTCATCAAATTCTGTGAATTGGTTTGGCCGTGAAAGAGCTACAGACAGACAGACTTACTTTAACATATATAAAATTAATATAAATTAAAATAACCGATAACACACCTAATTGCACGGAGTGCCATAAAGTAGAAGACGCTTATCATGTCATGGTGGAGTGTATCCGGAACGAAGTTGAAAGGTCTCTTATTAAATTTAAAAATGGAATAAATTTATATGAGGTTGGAAAATGTAACAGTATTTTCAGTTTTCATCAAACGGAGGAGGCCCAAATGTTTTATAGGCCTGTTTTATTAGCTATGAAGCGAAGATAATTTTGCATGATGTAGGACTGTGTATGTTCCAATGAGGGTGGCGTGATCATATTTGATCAAACCCTCTATAATAAAGGAAGATTAAAAAAAAAAATAACCGATGACATTATTGTGCTACACAATTTTATTGTCTCATGTATATGTATATGACAAATATTTTTTTAGAATTTAGAACATTGCCTAGCAATAATTATCTAATTGGTTTATTGAATTTCAAAGTTAGGAACATTTGGCAAGTAACAGAATACGTTGCTTGGGTTTGTAATTAAACTAGCATAATTATCCCTTAGTCTCGTCCAAAGTGTCAACGTACCACCAATAGAGTAATGCCTAATTGTTCATGTGTCTCCGGACAGCTTCAAAGATTACGAGCATTCGCAAGACGTATTCTGTAATCGTCTCTTATACAAGAACTATAGCATAAAGTTTCAAACGGTTGAAAATATTCGATGGTGAAGTGATCGTTGTGAAAAGATCAATAAAAAATTGAGCTAATTTATAAACAAATAAATAACACATAAATAGAAAGGAGTAAAATATTTTCCAGTTAAGACACTTACGCGGTGAATATATAAGTGCGTAAATAATGCGCCACGCAAAAAACGACTGTATTACTGGCGAGATAGGAGTGATAACGGAGAAGAATTATTTCCACATAAAAATGTTTTATTTAAAAGTGATCCTTGTTTTGATATTATTTAGTTATATTTTCCATATAAAACATGAAGAATTCATCTTAAATGCCGTTAAAAAGTAACAAGTACGCGAGATCCTTAGAGCGATTTGTAAAGTGGGATCACATCTAGCTCAAGGACGTTTTCTAATAAACTGAAGTTGAGATCAGTTTAAAGCTAGTGCCACACAAGCTTAATTCCAAACATAAATATTTGTCAATTCTCGCATGCGACGAGAATTTTGAATTTAAATATGGAATATGGTGCTGGCAAAGCTTCAGTGACTAAAGATCCATTGAAAGAGTTTGTATATATAATTCTCGCATATCAGTTGTCTATTGAATTATGTAATTTTAAATTACTAAAACAAGTTAGACCCTATTACAATCTATGTAATACGCTAATGGCGGGACCTGGATTTCCCCATTTTAAAAACAGTCTAACTACACTGCTTCAACGCGAATTAGATGCTACACATGTGAGATGCTTTCACAGATATCCAAGATTCTTCCTGACATCAGTTTCATCACCAAACAGGAGATTAATCTTTCATTTAGATTCTACATATGCTATTGAAACGGTTGCGATAAATTGTAATTAACGCGCCATCTCAGCAGATCATTAGAGCTTTACATTTATTTTTGATCAGTCCAGGTGACGTCGTTTTTATTCACCCCAGTGGCGGATTTACCAAAAGGCTAAGTAGGCTGGAGCTTAGGGCGGCAGATTTAGAGGGGCGGCAAATTTAACCCAAACTTGTTATTATCTTACAGAAATTAAAAAAAAAACTTATAATTATATGTGTGACAAGTATACATTACTAAGTGTACTCGTCACTACATAGCGGTTTGGAAAAATAATCCAGTAACTGACAGAAATATCACCTAGTTTATAATCATACTAATAACGCGGAAAAACCGATGTAATGAGGACGATAGAACACAAATCATAAATGTTGCAAAAAAAAGTAATAGTCTAATAGCCTACTAGCGGCAAATTTGTAAATCCGCCACTGATCCATCCGTTGTAGTCATTGCTAAATGTATATGCAAAAAAAAAAACAAGTAGCTCTTTAGCAATACCGTAAAAAAACATTCGCTTGCTTATGTTAAGCCTGTATTCAGTATTCCATACAGTATGGACTCAGCATTAAAATTAAGGGGCCGATTAAAATCTATCTTCATAAAGGCACTAAACAAGCTGTAAATCTCCGAAACTCCGTCTTAAAATCTTTTAGAGACGGTTCAAAGTACTCATTTTATTTATTAGGTAATAACACTAAGTTTGCCTATTAAATAGGTATTGTGTTTATTTTACCGGTATAATCGGAAAGCATAAAGGTTTTCATTGTATTACTTTACTGGGCACGATTTGTAGGCCCTTTTTGATGCGATTAAAAGATTAAGCCTTTGTTTTTAATTATATAGAACGAAATTAAAGTTTATGGTTTATTTTGTTTATCCAGCAACAATTTTGTTACGCGCGTTCGTTTCGAGAATGTTCTTGATTTTATCATAATTTTACGTGTAAATTTTAATCGTTTTTGAGTTCATTGAATTTAAGTTCATTTTTTATGTTTGTTATATTTTTAAATTTACATGTATTTATTTTATTATCTTAAAATTCCACATGTTAAGTGATTCACCACCGATAGACAAAGACACTGTAAGGAATATTCACCATCTTTTATATGTTCAATGCGACATCAACCTAAACATATATAAGTAAAAATTTTAACGAAAAGTAAAACCGACTTCAAATGAAACACTATTTTATAAAAATTAAATATGCATTAAAAAGTAATAAAATAATTGCGTATTCGACATATTTTTTGGAGTCCTATGTAAAATTAAATGCAAAATATTAGACTACTTAAAAGTTGATTTACGATTATATGTATATTGTAGTTATATTTATTATTATAATTGGAGTCGGTGTGATCCAGGAGTATCTTCTTACTAACTAAACACAAATCGGTTCATAAATGGCGAAGTAATCGGCGAACAAACATAAAAATAAATAAAAATATACGTTCGAATTGAGAACACTCCTTTTTTGAAATCACTTAAAAATTGTCGCCTCCCCAATATTGAACCTGTTATCTTTTGTTAATCTTACTAATCACTTAGCTATGTCGCCTTTCAATAAATTATATTATTATTAAATAGAATAAAATATAACTATAACAGCAAAAACGTCATCATTTATATTCGTATATTAGATAACTATAAAAATGGCCATTTTAAACTCAAGGCCTCTTGTAGAACTAAAATATTTGGTAAATGCAAAAGAAAACAACTTAAAAATTTCTCTAGCGCTTGTCCAAGACGGGGGGTGGGGGGTGCCTTTCAAAGCCGGAATACTGAGCCTATGTTCAGCCACAATAGACATCCGTTAGCTTGCACACAAAAAAGATTGGCTGGCTAACTTTCTTCACAATATTTTATATTCCAAGTTTAAATTTCGAATAAGGTTTTTTTTTTTCAACGACTAGAAGATGTTAATAAAGATGGACAGTTTTACATATTTATTTATTTTATTTAACCAACAAAAGATACATTAAATACACATTCTTAAAACAAACTGTATAAGGGTTACACATCTTATGCGCTCCTTTAATTATTATAGAAGACAATATCATGCATATCAAAAATATTCTTAAACACAATTAAAATAAAAAGTGAATAAATAATACATATAAAAACAAATAGAAATTAGAGACTTAAAATTAAGAATAAGGCAATGAATTAACCTGTTTTCTCATTATATTATTAGTATTAGGTCAAAGTTTATAACTTTAATAAGCAAGCAGTGTACGTGCGTACATTGAAAAAAACGTAATTTTGAAAACTATAAAATATTACACATAATTAAAGTTAATCATGTTAAGATGACGTAAGTTAATGTTAAGTTATCCAACGTCCAACGTCAAACAAGGCAATTTAATATTTGTACAGCTTAACTTCAGGGTCTGTCCGTAACAACAGCGCACTAGTGTCCCGAATAAACATCGATCTTATACAATATTTGTTTTAGTAGGAGTGTCGCAAATAAACCCGCAACTTGATGGACACAGACGGGCGTTCAAAATTAAAATATTCTTTATTCAAGTGAAATAATAATTTATTAACAAAAGAATTAATAACATTAAATGCTTAAATATGTACGAAAACAAATATGAAATAAAACTAGTTACTGTATAAATCTTGACCGCGTGGAATGGTGACAAGAATGCTAGCAGCATTTCCCCGTTGAAACGCAATTCCGATCCTCTGGGCAAAAAACGAACCAGCTGTCCTGTCACCAGTGGAGGCAATGAGGCGAGGTGTTATACTTTTGATGAAGCTTTTTGTACTGTCACTACTCCAAGGTCCAAGCGTTTTGACAGTAAATGGAACAAAAAAGTAATTAGATATTTTATTAAAGTGAGATAATAATGTAACCACCGGTTCGGAATGTCGATTATTGAATGTGGGTTTAATAAATAATAATAAAATTCTTAATTGTGCACTACACATATTTAGGTTTGTAATTTTATTATTGTATAATAAATCAATATTATATTGTTATAATAAACTTCCAAGCAGGATATATTAATTTGAATAATTGTATTTATCTAACTTGACTTTGTATTTTTTAAATGTTGAAAAAGAGCAACTACTGAGTTTCTTACCGGTTCTTCTCGGTAGAATCTACTTTCCTAACCGATGGTAGCTTCACTTAATTGTTATATGTCGATTTAAAAGTGCTTGTAAAAGCCTACTTGAATAAAGTTTATTTTGATTTTGAATTGTACAACAACAAAAACATCAAGTTACAAACAACATCAATATAATTGAATTGTGCTGCCTAACAAAATTTACAGTATATTACAGTATGTAATCCATATGTATTTAAACCCCAAAAAATATAAATAGATAACGCATACGTAATAAATAATTCAATTTAAGTATTCGTATTTCAGCAAATTAAAGTAACAAAATCGGCGTCCTATCGTATCAATAAAATTGCGTGTGCAGATTAAATAAAAAGCGATTATTTGGGAAAGTACAAACAAATTTATACGGTAATTATAAGTAGCACAACTAGTTAAAAGACACTTATTATATTAATAATTGAATATCAACTCCTTTTATAGTTGATACCAAGAAATTTTGTGATAATAAGTAATGAGACTTTTCTCCAATTTGTCCACTCATTTTCTTATGTCGAAATTCCTAATAAAAACAAATTAAAATAATTCACTATTATCTATCCGCGTCAGGGTTTATTTTACAATTATTGTAATAAACGCTCGTCTACGCCGCCACATCTTAATCGCAACATACCCTGTTCAAACAAGCGTTTACACACTAACATTATTGTCGATTCAATTTCTCGCAAGCGACCGTTACGTAAACTTTGCTTTAATAAATAAATTTAAATTTCATTTTTTTTTAATTATGATTAATCTATAAAATATAATACAAGAATAAAATTGCAAATACAGGTGATTTAATCTGTTTTTGATTTATAATTTACTATATTTTTTTGTATGTTCTATCAAGTTTATTAACATAAATAATTAAATTGACTACCCCTCAAACCTTGTAATATTTTGGTATACAAGTTTCTTCATTAATTTATAGGAGGAATCAGAAGATGTATAAATAATTATTGCACATATCACGGTTCACAATATTTCGACAATTTACAATCTGACGCAATAGATTGTAATCTAACGAATTTTGTAATCTTACGGTGATAATTATATACACATAATTATTATGATGTAAAACTATAAAATTTTATTTATATTTAGTTCCTTAGTGCCGCTTGTCAAAAATAAAAATAAAAAACGCCCGTCTGTAACTGCCCTAAATCTAACACTCGCCGATCAAACAAACGTTTCCCAACTAACAATATTGCGCACTCAATCTGCCTCGTAAACGACTGTACAACTCTTTGTACCTCACCTCCTGTTTATGGGAGTAATGAGAAATACTTTCCTGCGTTTCATTCGACTTCTGAAAACGTATGTGTTTTTTTTTTTAATATACATTTCCCGTTTCGAGAAAGGGATGGTATTATTTATTTTGTGATTTCGATCAAAAGTTCACGCATGATGTGTATTTGTTGGACGCGTAATCAATTATTTTAGAAATTGATCTCTCAAAAAGATTTTACGTATATATGAGGCGGGTGTACGACTTTTAGGAGACGAATTTGTCATAAACGACTCGAATGAGAATTTCATTTAAAAGAAGTTTTTTTTTTGTTATAAACTTGCTAACGATAATTCCCGAACATTTTAATATTTTATAATATATAAATTGATGATTAATTTTGATAAAAAAATTCAATACAAATATTTTTAGTCAATTAAATCTTTAAACATAGCTTTAATATTTATAACACTGCGTTATAATATATTGAAATTACTGGCACATAGCACGCAAGTTTTTTATTTTGGAAGTGGAACGCGCGAAACAATAAAAAAATTAATAGATGTAATAAATAAAAATTAAAATGCCTGAAAACATTTTCTTTGACTCGTAACATGAAAGTGTTCAATAATGTATTTTTATGGTCTTATTTATTGTTAAACTAAAACGAGTGAATTTGAAACCATATAATATATTTTTTAGTAAAGTTTTTATTACTCAGGCACGGTGGAGTGACGATATACGCAAGGCGACAGGCAGGAGCTGGATGCGAGTAGCCGGAGAAAGACTGTGGCGTGCACTTGGAGAGGCCTTTGTCCAGCAGAGGACAAAAACGGGCTGATGATGTGATGATATTTTTTATATTACACAGTCCACTTTTGTATTTTTATTAAGGTGTGAATAGCATCTACCAATGAAGGATTAATTTTTTAAGCGTTAAAGCCTCTCAAAATTAGTTGAGTTTTCCATGAGACAAATCTTAAAGAGAACTCGATAATTATTTTACACTGCCCAAAGCAAAATAAAATGTTGTGTCATTTTTTGTGTTTACTTTACTAAAACATTCAGGGGGGTCAAATTCCTCTCAAACGAACATCTTGATTCCCTGATGGATATTGCCTTTACGGTCACAGATTAAACAAAATATAAATAAACAATTTTGTTTAATTCTTTACATTTAACTTAGAAATTAAATAAGACCTCTTTGCTGTTACTAAAATTCCCATTTAATGTTCATCCCATTAAATGACTTTGTTTTTAATAAGTCATAATACTTCATCTTACAGTTACATTCAATTAATGTTTGAAATAAATATATATATATAAGAAATTACATATTCAACAAACATACATAGTGTGGAAACTAAGATGTTATGTCGTGTTGTACACTAGCTCACTAACCCTTCAAACTAAAACATAACAGCTTAGATTTTCTGTTTTGCGATAGAATATAAACCGTGTATACATACACCCATAATAAGAGAGACATCCTCCTAACTATTGCACATGTATCGTCCACTAAGGCTACTTCAAAGGAGACTAGTCAAGTATGTGCAAACACTGATGCACTTTCTATTCCGTTACGACCGGAGAAAGTTCAGACGCAAACCTATCAACAACACTACCAACTTTAAAACGTAGGGCTGCTACTGCATTTTTATTTTAAGAAAAAGTCAATAAATCCTTCTTGGGGCAAGGTAGGTAGGTTTCTATAATAAAATTCCACAGACATTTTTAACTTTGCCGTTTGATAAATTAAAATAAATTTGTAAAAAAAAACATTGGTAAAGAAGGCATGATCAAATCAATATCATACAGACGATAAAAAAGTTTGAATTTAATACTTGTTGACTTCCAGGTAGGATATATTACATACATATATCATTGTAATTAACTTACATGACTGTGTTTTCAATGTTGAAAAAGAGTAACTACTTCTCGACAGAATCTAGTAGTTAAATGACGATTCAAAAGTGCTTGTAAAAGCCTATTTGAATAAAGTACATGTATTTATTTATTACCAATTTATTTACCTTTTTACAAAAGAATTAACAACATTAAATGCTTAAATATATATATACAAATGTGAACTAAAACTAGTTACTGTATAAATCTTGACCGCGTGGAATGGTGGCAAGAATGCTAGCAGCATTTCCCCGTTGAATCGCAATTCCGATCCTCTGGGCAAAAAACGAACCAGCCCTCCTGTCACCAGTGGAGGCAATGAGGCGAGGTGTTATACTTTTGATGAAGCTTTTTGCACCACTACTCCAAGGGCCAAGCGTTTCGACAGCAAATGGAACAAAAAAGTAATTAGACATAATACACGAATATTTAGTTATTTTTTTGGCTTCAGCTTTTTCCGCAGCGGCACCGGCTCTTAACATTGTTTCTCGGATATGAGATGGGGCCAACGTGTCAACACATGTAGCGTCCCACACAAGGGCCCGACCTCGTTCCCAGGGAACCAATGTTAATCCATCAGGTCTCTTACCATCATCACGACTAATTCCACGAGGCTCAGTAAGAGCAGGAACGTCGATGGTGGCAAGAGCCCTTTTTATTATGTCAATTTTATTTATAAACTAATACAGGTATAGATTTTATGAATTTTATTTATGACCTACTGTAAGACCACCAACAGATATGAAATGAAACATATGTTAGATTCCGTAGAAATACATATTTTACGTATAAAACAAATCTTTGGACAGCATAATGCATCTATGAATTATGGATCGTTCATTGAAACTGTATCTGAAGCCTACAGTTCTATAGTAAGCCTATCAACGTTGTGATTGCGAATTCCATTACATACCTCTGCTCTTCCCTTACTACGTATTTCTTGCAACCTTAAAGTTAATACATATGTATAATCTTCTGGAATATAACTCACTTAGTACTTATTAGTAATTCCATCAGAACACCTTCTTCTTCATGTATGTACAACTATACAAATTACTGTTCAATTATTTGTTCTAATAAAAATAGTTTATTTGATTTATTTTAGCTGAAATGGATAGGTGGCTAAAATAACAACTAGCCAGCCGAAAGTTATAAATTTAAAACTACGTAAACATCGTATTATGTCATAAATTCTTCTTCTTAAACAGGATACTATTAACCATCAGGAGACAGTAGTAACAGTAACAGCCTTTAAAATACCCACTGCTGGACTAAGGCCTTCCGTTTGAGAAAAAAGTTAGGTGCATGTTACACCACGCAGCTCCAATGCGGGTTGGTGGATTCAAATGTGGCACAATTTCATTGAAATTAGGCACATTCATACAGGTTTCCTCACGTATTTTCCTTCACTGTCGAGCTCTAGATTAATATGTATACACAAATTAAGCATATAAAAATTCAGTGGTGCTTACCTGAAAGAAAGATGTTCTTACTACTGGTCCTTCTCGGCTCAGCAGAAGGTATTCATTGGCAAATTCGATGAAATGAAACTCATTTACATGAGAACTAAGTTCGAGTATTTGTGGTACTAGAATTCTGTATTACGATTTGCATTGACAAAATTGCAATTTGAATTTTGCAAGTGACATCAGATAGACCCATACTAGCAGTGATGATGGCTCCGAGTGTCTTTTGTGATCATTCGTAGAATTAATATGCCAACGAAGTTCAAATAATTGTTTTGAAACAATTATTTGTTTTGTATGAAGCACACATGAAGTCACAAAATTAAGATATACCGAATTCTTATTAATATTTTCTACTCTTTTTTATTTTATGTAGGATTGCTCCTGTTTTAAGGATAATAAGCAATTTATTAAAAAAGGCAATAATTTTTGTAAGTCATCTGGGTAAAGTCGCTTACCAAATATTCTGCCAATATATGCCAATCAGAAATCTTTGATATTCATTTCCAGTTTGAAGGGCGAGTGAGCTAATGTAATTACATGCACATGGGACATATCATCTTAGGATCGGAAATTGCTGGTGCGTTGGTGATACGAGTGATGGTTATATGATTTCTTACAGTACCAATGTGTATGGTTAGTGGTGACCAAGAGTTACCGTCTGCCAGACCACCTATCACATATTAAATTATTTAACATATAAATAAGAAATTTAACAAAAATAAAAACCGACTTCAAACAAAACACTATTTTAAAACAAATGAATATGCACTAAAAATTAATAAAAATATTTTTAGAGTCCTCCTAAGTAAAATGAAATGAAAAGTATTAGACTACTTAAAAGTCGATTTACGATTATATAACGTAGTTATAGTTATTGTTATATTTGGAGTACGGTGTCAGCCGACGGGACGCACGACCTTTCAAACAAAAAACAATTATCAAAATCGGTCCACCCAGTGAAAAGTAATGAGGTAACAAACATAAAAAAAAAATACAGACGAATTGATAACCTCCTCCTTTTTGAAGTCGGTTGAAAATAAGGTTAGAATAAATGCTGACTTTAGTAATTACTCTAATACCTAAACAATGATAGGTGCCTGAACACGAGCGTGGGTTACATAATATTGAAATATTTGTTTTTATAATGCATCTCGTGCCTTCTCGAGAACCTGCAACTCAGCACCACATAACTGACTATGTAACTACCACATGTAAAAGCAATCTATTGGAGTTGCGTAATAAAATAAGCTCAAAACCTATCCTTCAAAATAAGAAGCTTTTATTTTAACAGTGGGATACTAGAACAAATTTAAATATTCATCAACTTATAACTTTTTTCTGAATACATTACACAATTGACTATAATTCATTTATTGTGAGAGTTTCATTTGCAGAATTCCTTTAAACATTAAGATACGCCAATGAATACATGATGTTCATCCAACGTCCTTTGCATATTTTACGCCTGGCTGCGTCTAGCCAGTCAATTGTGTTGAGTAAATGTAATATACACTGCTGAATATTACGTGACTTCTGACATTTTTATTTAAACACCGAAAATTTTGAATACTGTCTCTTTTTTGTTACCATTACTGAAAGATTAAAGTATTCATTATTTATTTCGGATTTTACGATTTTTTTTTATGGTATAGGTTGGCGGACGAGCATATGGGCCACCTGATGGTAGGTCACCATCACCCATAGACAATGAAGCTGTAAGAAATATTAACTATTCCTTACATGATCAATGTGCCACCAACCTTGGGAACTAAGATGTTACGTCCCTTGTGCCTGTAGTTACACTGGCTCACTCACCCTTCAAACCGGAACACAACAATACTGAGTACTATTATTTGGCGGTAGAATAACTGATGAGTGGGTGGTACCTACCCAGACGGGCTCACACAAAGCCCTACCACCAAGTCTATGTTATTACCAAGTTTTATGTATTGTATTAACTTATTCGAACTCATCAATTACTCGTACAACTTAAACAAGATGACATTTACGACTAAATGAATAAGAAATATTTTAAAGTGTCATTATCAGTGTCATATTCCTGTTTAATGCCTTTATCGAGGAATGTTTGGGAAGTATCCTATTATTATTGAGTGGATGCGTTGGAATTACGCCGGCAACTGCCGGCTGGTCAATTAATAACACTCGATAAATAACGATAGTTAACTCTGACTTACTAAAGACAATAGGATTTTACTTGGTGGTATCTTTATGAAAACCTGTCTTGATAGGTATCACCCATTGGTCTATTTATGTTAAGATGATATATTTATGTTAGCCGAGATGGCTCAGGTGTTAGAACGCGTGCATTTTAACCGATGATTGCGAGTTCAAACCCAGACATTTGTGTTTATAATTCATCTCGTGCTCGCCGGCGAAGGAAAATATTGTAAGGAAATCTGCATGTGTCTAATTTGCTAGAAATTCTGCCACATGTGTATTCCACCAACCCGCATTAGAAAAAGCGTGGATGAATATGTTCCAAACCTTCTGCTCAAAGGGAGAGGAGGCCTAAGCCCAACAGTGGGAAATTTATAGTTTTATTCGTGTTCTTATGTTCCAATTTGAAGACTGAGTGAGCCAGTTTCAGTTCAATTTTGTAATTTTATAACAATAATTCTACGTGAGCTTTAAAATAATTTATTTTAAAATTTGAGAAACCATAAGCGGTATGTTGATAATCAATATGAATATCTTCTTAACAGAATATAAGACAAAATGTTATCGTTGTCCGTCCCGATATATGCTTAGGTTTTAAAGATTAAGTAACAGATTTTGATGTCATTTTAATAGATAGAGTGATGTCGTAAATAACAAATTCTGAAGTCGGAATTATAAATATATCATTACTGTTGTTATCAAATAATAATTATTGCTATGAATATATGTAAATGAAAAAAATACAATTATCACTTAGACGTTAAATGTTTCAGCGATGGGTTTAAAGGCTTTTTGTATTAACGAGAATATTATGTATCTTAATCTACTACGCTACTCCAGTGAAAATTAGTGGAGATTATTATAATGTTAATTCATTTCCACACGTGCAGGTTTTCTCACGATGTTTTCCAAGGCATGTAGGAAACTATACTACAATGTATACACGTTATAACTTTGTCACCAGTTTCGATATTCCGGCCAAATCCAATCAACTAGCTTGATTAAAGACTGGATTCTCATTGGTTGTTTAAAACGTCATTGATTAACATTCACCAATGAGCAATCTTTAAGAGAAATTAACTAGTCTTACTTTAATCACCGTTTCTATAAAATATTACTACGTGGTACAAAAGTCGATTATCCTGACCAGATAAAAAGTATCTGATTTTTACGGCTGTCCGTTTGCCAGGTGAAATATGGATTTTATTTACTCCCTAGTCTCAGCGCTACTTTATGGATCCAATCGAATCGAAATCGGTCCAACAAATTTTAGAATCGAACTCTTGTATATAATTATAATTTAAATATTAATCGTTGTCCACATAAAATAAATTAACGTACTATTTCGCCATGGTTATACCGTGTTATATAATAATGTATGGATTACTTTTCATTTTAAATTTTCCACTTTTAATTTTCCTTTTATTCCTTCAACCAAATGGAATGAAGACCTGAAGGATGGATAAAGATGACGGAATCCGACTAGTTGTGGAAGTTCTCTTCAAGAATCTTCTTAAATTGGAGCGATTGATGATTGTTGAAGTAGTTTTATCAACAGGACGAGCAAATAGACAAACTAATGGAAATTGGTCACGAACACGTAGACACTGGCGCTCTAAGAAATATTAACGATTCCTTGAAAACTAAGATGTTATTTTCCTTGCTCCTATAAATACAACTTAACTATCTCACTCACCCAAAACGGAATACAACAATATTCCGTTTTGGGTGAGTACCAAACAACACTTCGTTATGGGCATCAAATATCTTATGATTGGATAGCATCTCTTATAAAATCCTAGTAAACTTACATAAGATAACTTAGAAGTTGATTTATTTTTATAAAACATATATCTTGTCATTCAAATGATCAGAAAATAGATAAAGATTTCGATATCGATATAAAATTTGTAAAGACATCGTTTTCAATACACGTCACATCCAATATCTACATTGAACGAGCGTAGTTGTGGGTACATTATGGGTTTTGTGTAGGCTTTCCTAACGGACATATTGACGAATGAACGAAGAAGATGGATAGCTGCTTTGACAAACGACCATAGCACCGGCACGCATGGTTTACGTTAGGATTAGTGTGTATATCGCGCTATAATATATAATTGAATAATTGTAATACTTTCATTGACGTGGAATGTTAGCTGTTAAGATGAGAGTCGCGTTATCTCTATAATAAGAAGAATAACGGACTTTATATTTTGATAAAAGAAATAAAATATCAAAACTTACTTGAATATGTTAAAGTTCGGAAAAATTGTAATAAGTAATTTTCATTAATTAATATTATTTTTGATAACGTAAGTAATAATGTTTCCAAAAATATAAACATGCAACATATTTTGATTAGTGTGTGTAACCTATGCCTTATTTTTGTAGCAAGCTATACCTACGAATACGCCAACTTTTTTTTTCTTGTAAAATTTATAAAATTACGTAGTCAACATATATAGAATTTATTTGATAATACAATAAAGTTATTTGGTAATTATGATGATAACATATTTTGTTACACCGACTTTATCCACCAAATAAAACAAATGAATTATGCTACTGTGTTGCCTTACTAATTGTGTATAATGTTTTGAGCCCTTTTTTTAATTATTAACGGAGATTGGTTCTAAAACCGTAAAAAATATCCCACAAGAAACACTAAATCTACGCACTTGATTTATTACACATGTTTTACTCCCATATCAATTGTATGAGTAGTAAAAAATATCCTCAAATTAACAAAGTCCGAAAACTGCGTTACGAACTAATTTAACGAACACAAATGCAAACAGCTCTCTTCTTACGTATAGCAACGCGTAGGTCGTACCAGAGCTTTATATTTTCGTCTGCTTGAAATAGTAATAAATATAGTTACACACATGTCAAGTTTTTCCTTAACGTTTAAGAAATTAGTGCCTTATATTACTTGCTAATTGGTTTTCTTGACAATTTTGGTATTATTATTATACCAAAATAGTATAAGCTAATGAATATGTGATATATGTGGGCAAGTATATGCCTTTGTATTAATATACACAAATAATAATAATATATAATTAACGAGGATCTATTTTAAATGACTTTTCATTTATACTTATAAATGGCTAACCAACTTAAATAAAATATATATGTATATATATCGCATGTAATTTAATGTTGTCTTAGATTTGTCACTATAGTATGCGACACGAAGCTTCGTGGCGCTCGCCGAAGAGACAGAGAGGGTAACACTGATTTTAGTAAGTATTCCGGTGGTGCCCTGTGTAACGACGAGTCCCACATACCCTCCCCAGTTCACATAAAATATTATTAGCCAAATTTGTACCAATATTACATTTATAAATGTGAAAGTAACTTTGTCTGTCTGTCTGTCTGTAGCTCTTTCACGACCAAACCGTTGAAACGAATTTGATGAAATTGGTATGAAGCAAACTGGAACTAAAGGAAAGAAAATAGGCTTTTTTGCTAACACATGACAACCAAAACCCTAAAACGCGAGCAAAACTGCGGGCGATTACTAGTCATCTATATTTCGTTGATATACAAATTTTTGTTTGGGTCTGCAATTATTTAGAGGTTTTGTATGATTATTTTACTTTCTGATTCGAAGAATGTACTATTTTTTATTATTATTACTAATTGTTACATAGATTATACCTTTTACATTACTTTTATCCCAACAGTGGGAAATTTACAGGCTGTTACTTTACTTTACTTACTTTCGTTTTATTAAGCCGATTTCAATTATAACACATTATATAATAGTAAAATTTTAGTCTTGATCATATCTCTTAAAGCACTGGTTCAAAATTGAAATCTTATGGTACTGAAATATTAATTATTATTTATACTTTGCATGCAATTATAATACAACCTTAAATTCCTATAGCAACTATTCCTTGAAGTGCAAAGCATAAATGAGAATCGTCCGTTGTTTAAAGAAAAGAATTTAACTATTATCTTTGGAGTCGACCTATTTTCGCTTATAATATCATGATTCATGTGAAATATATACTGAAATAAATATACTTTATTTATAGTCGGGAGGTATATGAATATTATTATTATTACACATTTTGAAAAAAATCAATCAACTACATTTTGTTATCAGTTAATATAAGTCACAGCTAATTTTTTTTTTAATATTGGACAACATCACATACATTGCTCTGATTATAATGTAAGTAGCTAAAGCATTTGTGTTATGGAAAATCAGAAGTAACGACAGTACCACAAACACCTCGACCCAAGAAAACATAGAGAACTAATGAATTTTTAACATCGAATCTGCCGAGAATCGAAACCGGGCCCTCGGAGTGGTGTACCCATGAAAACCGGTGTACATACTATCCGATC
Organism: Vanessa cardui; assembly: GCF_905220365.1. Classification (NCBI taxonomy): domain Eukaryota; kingdom Metazoa; phylum Arthropoda; class Insecta; order Lepidoptera; family Nymphalidae; genus Vanessa; species Vanessa cardui. Next base: position 13,001,862 of record NC_061131.1, read on the forward strand.
ACGGAGGTCGTTAAACAGTTTCAATTTCTGTTTTAAAATCAATATCATGCAAAGGAACAGTATTTAAATTTATAAAAATAAAACAATCTAAAATCATTATTAAGCTTTCCTAATATTCTTAAGGGTCGTTTTATTTTCTTAGTTATTTTTAAAGTATTTTGTTTGAAAACACTAACACGATTATAAACTCCACTAAGTATAAATACAATAAAACTACGAGCGGTGCCTTATCAAATCTTAAATCACAGACCACAAACGAGAAGACAATGGTCTGCCACCTCTAAGACGAAGAAAATAAAATAAAACTTTAGTAAAGTTTTTCTAGAGTTCCTTTGTAAAATACGTCAATTGTCTATTTTTAAAGTATTTTATGTATATATTAATAAATACAATCGAGCTTGTTTCATTGTACACATCAGCGACGTTTGGCTCACTTGGCTCCCGAATCGTGCGCAAATGTGCGCAAAGCCGCATCATTATTTGCGTCATTGCTACGCAAAAAACGCGTTTACTCGAGCAGACGAATAACTACGTTCTACTTTTTGTGTTTCTATAAGTTTTGATCCTGTTGTTGGGTTTAATGCATTCAGACTTTATACGAGTGTCATTTATTAATTGGTTAATATTATTTCTAGCCTCGCTTTGTGGAATGAATGATGTACACGTTTTTCTAAATGTTTATAGTTTTCACAATAAAGGCTAGTTTAAACACCTTTAGTTAAACTATGTAAAAGTTGTTTAAACATAACTTCGGTGTGGACTAACGTTCCGAATCCTTAAGAAACAATAATTATTATTAAAATAAAAATTACTTAATCACATAGCAATTTAAGTGAATCTATTTTTTTATCTTTAATATATTTAAAATGACATAGTATGTGTCAATAACGCAATTAATGATTTTCATAGAAATAGAGGCAAATATTACATGAGATGAGAGATGAAATGATGAGAAGTAAAGATAAACTTGTTACACCAATTTGTCAAATTTACAAAGCTAATACAGTTCATAAAATATTAATGATTGAGAATTACTACAATTACATATTGATTATAATGATGATACAATATTGCTTGGAGTTATTATTAGTATATATATTATTGTTGACAAAGGGTAACCAGTTCGTTTTGGGAAGCGTCGATATCGCAATAGTTGACAAGCTCCCTAATGATGTAAAAAGTCGTAGATCTCCCTACTCATATCAGTCGTCCAGTCTCCTAGCACAACATTTAACCTTATTGAGGAGTCAATAGGAATATTAGAAGATCCTTAAAATAAGGAATGCTATACTACTTGACTAAGAATGCTTTAAAAATCGTATCGTCCCGTGAATTGAGTATACGAAAGTATGTTTGAAAAAAGTATAGTTTATTTAATTTATAATAAATTTATAATATTGATTTTATCGATGAAAATTAATGAAAGTGAAACGCAAAGTTATAATACCGAGTTTCCGAGTCTGCAAAGTCAATAAATCCTTCTCGTGGCAAGATTTTCGTAATGTAATAAAATTCCGTAGATATTTATAACTTTGCCAATTAATAAATTTAAATATTATTCAATACCGATTCATATCTTTATATTTATGATAATTATGTAAAAATAGAACTTAAAAGTGTGAGTAGCATCTTCGCAAATAAAATATATTGAATATATGTATTCGTATATATACATATAATTAATAGGCTGAGTATATAAGTTCTTATAAGTATTTATAGTCACTAAGTTTATGTTTATTTTATGTAAAATGCGATGTTTAATACACATTTATGTAGGATGGAGTTTGTAAGCTTAGATCTTTTAAACTACGCAACGGTAATAAATGATTTACGAGGAATGTTCTAATATAAAGTACGTGTATTATTCTTCAATCTAAAAGTTATATATTAGTAATATCTTAACCGTACGAAACAAGGACGGGTACCCTGCGGTATTTATGAAAGGTTACCAAACTACACCAAAGAATATCAAAATACTTTATTATTCTAAAAGACCTTTAACAATAAGAGAAAAATATCATAACTTTCTCAACACGAGCTAATATTTCATCATTCAATTTACAATTTAATTAATAAAATAACAGAACCCTTTAATTTACAAGGGTTCGAACTAAAGAAATTCAACCCACTTGTGGCCTTAACAATCAGGCTTCCGAGTCTAATTACCTCGCACAGCCTGAGACGGTATTTCTATTTGTAGACGACGGAGAATGTTGTACTGTTTTTATTATTCTAGTTGATTAAATTATTTCATATAATTACATAATAGAAAATACTTTCAATTGGGACGTTAAAAATATGCTGTTCGTCTTAATACTAGAAATTGATTGTATAGTTACTAAATATGTCGAATTCTTATTTCAAATTTTATATTACTTATGATATAGAGAGAGAAAATTAGTGTGTTTTTGTACCCATTTTAGCTGTAAAACTAATTACTTCAACTATTTGATCAATTTTAAAAATTTGCTGTATAAAAAATACATACAAAACATATTTTTTTAGAATTTGTGTCTATCAGTCTATTTGTATGTTTGTTCCGGCAAATCCCTGGAAAGACTGGAGCGATTTTGTTGGAATTTTCACTGACAGACCGCTGATGTAATAAGAAGTAATTTGTGCTACAGGAATAAGTGTTTTGGAAAATTTTAAGTTACGCACGTTAGCGCAGCTAGTGACGTAATGTTTCATATTATTATATTTAATCTATACTTATAATAAATCTGTAGGGAGGTCAATTCTGTACATGAAATATTTTTCCAAAATAACTATCACGGGGGTGATCAGGGGTCGATACTGATGGCAAAATTGCAATCAGTAAAATTTTTGTCTGTCTGTCTGTCTGTCCATATAACCGTTATAGAAACAAAAACTACTCGACGGATTTTAACGAAACCCGGTACAATTATTTTTCATACTCCTGAGCTGGTTATAGTATACTTTTCATCACGCTACAGTCAATAGCAGCAGAGCAGTGAAGGGAAATGTCGAAAAAACGGGCGAAGTTACTCCATATTTTAAGCTTCTCTCGCGTGTACATTAATGGTTGAAGCTACATAAAAATTGTGTATTACGGAAATATTCTCCTTAAAATTATATAAAAAATATCCCTTGACAGCCTTTGTCTATCTTTTATGGTTGATTTACAATAACACGTGTCACTCCCAATAGCTTAGAAGTACTAAGCTATTTGATTATATTTGTCTCTCTCAATCATCCCAAATTAAAAAAGTTAACAGTATTAACTATTCTATAAAAAAATAAGCATAGAAATCGGTATAGAAACACCAAAGTTATATATGAAATACGCTAATAATAAAGCTATCGCACGTGAATACTAAATCTGTACTACTATATAAATCTCTAGAGTCTGTCTGAACACGTATTTTGTCGTAATTCGTCATAAGTATCCTTTTTATGATTGACTGACATAATTTTTACCATTTTTGACAATTTTATCTATCTGTATGTTCTGCTATAACTCGAGAACAGATGCACCGATCTTTATAAAAATTGGTATACAAGAAGAACATGTGCTTGCGCAAATGATAGGCTATCTATATACAAAAGTGCATGTGTTTGTATGTGTGTCATCGATAAACTCAGAAACTATTTAATCGATCATTAAGATTAAATGAATAAAGAGATTATGCTATCCCCATTGATGTAACTCGCCACCAGGTAGCGCTGCGATATAAATATATCTACACCGTTCAACCGATTGTCATGAAAATTAGTATGTACAAGTATTATTTCACGGACAAAGTGATTATTTCATCCATATCATTAAAAATGACCAACAGGTGGCCCTTACGAGTATTATGATGCATTTCTATGACGATCAACCGCTAAGTATAAAATATGAAAGAAAAATGGAAATCGTTGATTATCATTGAATCAAATAATTTATATAACCACCATACCATTAAAGAAAAAAATCGGAACATCAGCAATATATGCGCAGTCATCCAAAAGAGCTACGGAAACAATACACCAACAAGAAATACGTTTAGAAACAAATAGAATCCGAATTTTACCTTGAGAGTTGCCAAAACAGTTAGTCAACGTAATGATCAAGTTCCAGATCTTCGAACAAGCATCTTCATCAAGAGATACTGAAAAACCTGACGACAACAACGACTGGATGATCAATGATTAAAATAGACTAAGTCAAGAACTAGAACCAATCTCAATAAATCCCGATGTGATCATTGGTTCAATGAATATAGTATGCACATATTGTCACGCTATGATGTTTAAAATAAACTGCTGATATAATGCTACTCCACTGGCAAAATGTATTTACCACAACTGGTTGAACCACCAGAACCTCTTCTTATCTACGATACGGGAACTACTGAGGAGTCTGAATATTTCCTTAAGCATATTAGAAATTACAATTCTTGCTTTGAAATGACATCATTTGGTGCAACAAATATTGTACAATACAATAATTTCCCGTCTACGTTTAAAGTGTATCATATGACTGGTTCAATTCTTTCAGTATCCAAATAAAATCTCCAGTTTCTGGACATTTATTCCATGGACAACGTAGAAAAAGATTGATCTTCGATACATGTTTAGTACCACAAATAATCGAGAAATCATCGCTCAAATTAGGACTAAAATAAATGTTTAGTTCATGATTTTAACAGTTTTAAAAGGTGAAACTATGTGCTCCAGAAGGTGAAACAACAAATGATTCAAAGTCATTATCAATGCAGATAGAAGGCCATTGAATGCACAGCGTGAAAGGCGTTTTAATGCTGCCCTAGCTCCTGAAGTCACAGCTATAGTTGTCGGTACAGAAATTACAAAACGAGGTATTGTTATCACCAAGCGACACAAAAACAATCAAGGTGTCGTTGAAACTCTGGCTGCAAAAAGTAGCTGCTGATATTAGACAAAGATCTTCGTACAGTGGAAGTCCAAGACATATGCACGAATATGCTCAGGATGCTTTGACGTACGTTCGCAAGTATTGACAAGGTTATAGATGTAATAACATCGATATTCGATAGAACCGGATAAAAGAGGACTTGTCGATTTGATGCAAACTTTTACAGACTATAGAAATTTAATTAAAAATTTCATCGTACCTATATAACATCGTATAAGTTTATGGGTATTATGACCAATCTGCAGCCTATCGAGAACATCATTGAAGAAGATGAAATAGATGACGAATATTAAATAATTTTTTTTTTAGAATTTGATTAGATCTCGCATGTTTTTTTTTCTTTTTATTTGTACATTGTTGATGATCAGTAATTAATTACAAAAGGAAAAATTTAAAAAAAACTTTTCTGCGACTAATGCCCAGCGAAGCGGGCGGGTATAGCTAGTTAGTAATAAATACTGTGCAAAGAAGAAATCGATATACAGAAATTGATATACAGATTATAATTATAGTCATGGATAATTGCCTTTAAACTTTTATGGTTCTGAGAAATTAACATTATAATTTTTCCTCTTATAGTTTAAAGACACGATTATTTTTATAAGTTTTATTTTTTAAACCCAAATCAGTCATTTAAGTTAAGTAATTATTACTATAAAACTATTAATTTTTCTATTCGGCTTATACTTATATCCTATACATATGGTGTATATGCCTGGAATCGAACCCAAAATCATCTGTTAATATTTAAGTGCTCTGACCACAGAACCTCAGATCTCACTCAGACGTTTAAAAGACCTACCATTATCCAATCACTCAACGTCAATTACTTACAAAACAAGTGCCACCGTATTCTTGCAATTGGTTTTGAAATATTCAAGACAAAGTTCTCTTATTGAAATATCGAGTAGCATATCCATTATCCATAGTGACATGTTCCGTCATAATGATTGATTATGTATCACGTTTGACTGACGACTGTTTATTGAACCATTTGGTACATACACATTAGACACAAATATACATAATTACTTGTAAATTATCACATAAATATATTTAAAAGGAATATCATTATAATAAAATCAGCAAACTATTTATTTAATAATAGTAATCGCTTTTAAGAGTGTTGGTTATCTTATGTCAGGCAAAAAGTAGCCTTTGTCCTTTCTTGGATTGTTCAAGTTAGCTTCATACCAAATTTCATCAAGTTTGGTTCAGCGGTATATGTTACAAACCTTCTCCTTAAAGGGAGAGGAGGCCTTTAGTCAAGCAGTGGGAATTTACATGCTGTTGTTGTTGTTTGTTGTTTCAGCGGTTTGGTTGTGAAAGAGCGATAGACAGTCACAATTACTTTCACATCTATAATATTACGAAAGATATTTTAGACTATTATTGTGAAATTAATCTAAGCCAAGCACTGAATTGATCTCGTGCTCGGAGTGTCTAATTTTGAAATAATATAATAAAAAAATGAGTAACCATAACTAAGCAACTAGTAATTATAACTAAGCCTTTTCTTTAAAAGGAGAGGAAACCTAGCTGAGTAATTACAGGTTACTTTATCTATTCAATAGAGTTTTCATCGACGTAACACAATTCGTAAGTCATTCTATTTTATTAAAATATTTATACAAAATATAATCGTTTACAAAAATATGATTTCGTAGTGATTGATGTTTAATATGTTGCTGTCTCTGTCTGTCTGAAAGAATAGCTAATTTGAAGAAGATGACGAGATCTCAACAAAGAGTAACCAACTGTGTAGGCGATCGTTAATTCCATTAATGTGTTAGCACAGATGCACAGTCTATTTCCATGCTTTCAAAATCTGATGAGATGACAATCATGATAGGCCGACACGTCAGGGGAATTCAGGCGCAGGATCAAAGGGTTTTACGTGGTATTCGAGGTAGGGGAGCGTAAACTTTGTCACTTAGCTACCAATCTGCTACTGAAATTTCTAGACAGAAAATTTTACTTGTTGATTTTGGTCTAGCCATATAAACTGGTAATTAATTTGGTAACATTTTCTGTTTTTTCTTTATTTTACTAGCGACCCACCCTGGCTTCGCACGGGTACAATACTGATACCAAGTATACTATAGTTTATATATTTAGTAAATACTTATATGCAAAAACCTTCCCCTCGAATCACTCTATCTATTAAAAAAAACCGCGTCAAAATCTGTTGCGTAATTTTAAAGATCTATATCGTTTTATACTATGTAATGGTTATCACTTATAACAGTAAAGAGGTATCTCATTTTGAATATGAAATTCATCCCAATTCACAGAAGTTAATAAATTTTACGTCCAACTTATTACATGCATGTCGCACTATTGCGTATTTACCTTGCACTAAAATTTAACTCGGAAAGTTTCATCCATCTCATTTTGAAGTATAATACAGTGGACGTATAATATAATTAATTAAAATAATTTAACTAAATGGAATTCAACCGAAATTAAGTCTATTTATTACTTTATTATATTGGTAGGCAGTCTAACTAATGGCTCATCTGGTGGTAAGTGGGCAGCACCATAGACATTTCCTGATATCGGTAATGCGCCACTTATCCCTAAAAATAAGACGTTATGCACTAAGTGCCCGTATATTGACTGGCTCAGTAACCCTTCTGGAATACAACAATACTGAGTATTGCAGTCTGACCAATTTACGGTGACACCGTTTTTGTGGTGCAACTGTTCCATTAAGGGCTATAATTATAACGGTTAATGGTGATTTTTGATTTTCACGTATGTTCTCGGAGTATAGATCTAGTGATGATATGAAATTGAATATTACAATAACATCAGTGCAACAAGCTAAACGTGATAATCCATGCTATATCTAGATGAGCGTTTAATTATTCAATCGTTGATACGCTGCTAATTAATTTCAAGTATATTCATTGATATGTACTGTAATGTCATTTGATCTCTGCATTTGCCGTACAATAGTGCAATGAAATATTTGGCAATATCCGTAATAGGAATAACTGTTTTACAGAAACATTAATTACGGAACGTTTTAGCGAATTTTGTCGACAATTCAGTAAAAGTGATGTCTATGTGTGTTGCTACCATTTATAACAAAACTATCCTTTATATATGACATATAGCCTAACTCACTATATCCTTGGTCTAGAGGCTTAATATAAAGTCACAGATCTTGAGGTTATGGGTTGAGGTTGAGGGGCCCCAGGTCGAGCTGAAAAGAGAAAATTTTGGTTTTCGTCCGAAAAAACCTCAGTATCTTAAATTCTATAATAATGCTGAATTTTGATCATATTATGAGTAATCATTTATTAACACCACATAAAAATATTAAGAAGTTACTTATAAGTCGAATAAAAATGAAAATTATTTAATACAATTTACTTTTTTACTTATTATTTTAAATTTCTTTTTTTTCCTCTGTGATAGTATGTACAGTACCAAAATAAATATTATCTAAGTTGGAATAAAATCCGCAATCATTAGTTGAAAAACCTTTCTGTTATATGTTACCTTATATATTTTATCACATTGTTATTAAAAAAGATACTTTTAACACTCAATAAAATTTTATATTAATAATAAAAAAGCGTGGACTTGATATTTGTTGATCTCTGAGCAGGATAAATTTAAATTTAATTGTACTTTACTGACATAATCTGTAATTGCATTGGTGGAAAAAAGTATCTACTGAGTTTCGTACCGATTTTGCTTGGTAGAATCTACTTTTCGAATCGGTGGTAGGTTTACATTTTTTTATTTCCATACACAACTCTCACATGAGGATTCGAAAGTGTTCTTATGAGCCTTCTTGAATACAGAATATTTTGACATTGATTAAAATGCTTGACTATACATTAAGTAAGACATACAAATGTCGACAAATACAAAAAATAATAAATAAAGGAGTGGTATCACCACCAGATGAAACAATATCTTCACACAGAATGTCACCATAAATGCAACATTAATGAACTAAAGATAACTAGGTTTGCATAAACTTGACATATTTGAATAATAAGGTAATAATAAGGCCATTACTGAAGCTATCGATATAGCATAATATGCAACTAAGTGATTAATCCATATTTCATGTACTGATTATCATCGATTAATATATAATTATGGACCGTATATTGACCGGAAATGACCTACTCACGATACATACTACACGGAAATGCAATCTAGCGGAACGATGTATTCGATCTATCTTTTGAAATCTGAAAATATAGAAAGGATTATCTTTTAACAAAACTGGTAGACCTGAGACTGTTAGATGGATTCAAAAACAGCAGGCATCGATGAGTTTTAATGTACTTAATTTATCTCGTGGGTGACGTCAACAAAACTATGGCCAGGAAATCTGAAAATATGGGATGAAATTCTGCCTAGAGCTTACCAATCCGTATAGGAGTAGCGTGGTGTATTAAACATTAAATCTTGTTATCTATTTAGTCGAGGTGGCCTTATGCATTGCTGGGATATTGAATTGAGCTTAGCTTATCCCTTTATATCACTATGTGACATAACTGTAACAAACAAAACAACTCCTCAAAAAATCTAAAGTTGTTGTTTTATTCCATTTTAATTCACTGTGTCACGACGGTAACAAACCGTTTGATACATACTTAGTGTCATTTATGCAAACTAGATGGCGTTACTTGTATCAAAGTTGGTTCGAAATTCTCATGTCGTCAGTTTTTAAAAGACGTTAGTGGGTAAGGATTGAAAAATTTGAAAAAAAATATAAAAACTGGATAAAATACCTAGCTGTGCTGTGAAACTAAAAAGTAAGTATGTAATTTAGATAACTTGTTATTAACTACGCGTAAAAATTAAGTAATTTGTTATAAAATTATTGAATTATGGTTTGTGACATTTCTGGTACATTGCCTAATGACTTTCCTATCGTTTAGTACATTGACCTTTGTTTGATATTTTTACAGGATGACTTCTCGAAACTTGCGAGAAGAGGAAATCGAACAGTTTCTCTTTGATTATGAAGCTAGTGAGGATGGATTGGATGATGATGACGACAGCGTTGCAGATCCAGATTTTATTCCAGATCTGGACCTCCCTTGTGATGATGAAGCTTCTGAAAATATTGAGGGTTTAGATATCAATAGTATTATTGAAAGTTTGGAGCATCATGATGATATTTCCCAGGATTTGCCCACCACTGCATCTTCTTCCCAGTCAAGATCATCTCCTCAACCAGGATCATCAGCAAATCGCCGTCAAACCAGGCAAAAACTGAATGTACGCTGGAGGAAGAGGAACCTAGAACTGAATGAGCAACAACTCCGTTTCACAGGTAACGAGACCTTGTCCCTGGATTTCTTAGACCTTGATACTCCGATCCAGTTCTTTTTCAAAATATTTCCAAAAAACTTGATTGAAAACATTGCCAATCAAACGAATCTATATATTGTGCAAAAAGATCCAAGTAAGACTTTTCGTGTCACAGAGACAGATATGCAGCAATTCATTGGACTTGTATACATCATGTCGTTAGTGCATCTTCCAAGAGTTACGAAACATTGGAGCAGGAACATAGGAACACCTCTTGTAAAAGACACAATGCCAGTAAATAAATTTGAAAAAAAAAGGCGATTTATACATATCAACGACAATTCAAATAATGTTCCTCGCGATCATAACGACCATGACCGTCTTTTCAAAATTAGGCCAGTTATTCAAACTCTAAATGAAACCTGCCAGAATGTGCCCCTGGAAAAGTATCTTTGCGTGGATGAGCAAATTTGCTCAACTAAAGCCAGACACAATTTGAAAAGGTATAACCCTAAGAAGCCAAATAAATGGGGCTACAAAATTTATGTACTGAGTGGTGTGAGCGGTTTTGCATACAAATTTGAGCCTGAAACTGGAACAGAAAATAAAGTTGAGCCTGGTGAACCAGATTTAGGAGCTGCATCAAATGTTGTTGTGAGACTTTCTCGTGAAATACCGCGAAATCAAAACTATCGCCTTTATTTCGATAACTATTTTACATCTTTGGCACTCTTGGAATATCTAGCCAAAGAAGGCATTCTTAGCCTTGGGACAATACGACGTAATCGCATACCTGATTGCAAACTCCCCCAGGATAAAGAGATCTCTAAAAAAGATCGAGGCTACTCAATTGAATATGTTGGCAGTATTGAAGGAACAGAGATCTCTACAGTTGCCTGGAAAGACAATAAAATAGTCACACTTGCTTCAAGTTTTGTAGGCGAACTACCTAAAGCTCAAGTTTCAAGGTATGATAAGGTGCGTAAATGTTATATAACCATTGATCGACCAAATATAGTCGGAGAATATAACCGTCATATGGGCGGCGTTGATTTGATAGATAGTATCATGGGAAGATATAAGATCAAACTCCGAAGCAAAAGATGGCAGGTTCGTATGTTTTACCACTTTTTGGATCTTGCTATGTCCAATGCCTGGTTTCTATATAAGAGAGTATATAAAACCAAAAACATGCAAGAGAACATATTGTCGTCAGCCGATTTCCGAGAAGAGGTTGGTACAGTATTATGTAAGATCGGGACAAAGGCAAATATAACACGGAGAAACATTGAGCCGGAAATTCAAGCCAAAAAGCGCAAAGGTCCAGCTCAGTATGTGCCCCCGGTAGCTGTACGCCAAGACCAAGTTGGTCATTGGCCTGTGTGGGCTGAGAAAAGGATCAGGTGTAAATATCCTAAACGTGGAGGCGTAACACAAACGCTGTGTGAAAAGTATGGCGTAGCGTTATGCTACAATAAACAAAATAATTGTTATAGGGCCTTCCATACATCTTAAAGGAGCAGTTTGTGTCAATGTAACATATCTGTCACACTCCCCTTTTTTCATTTTGGTACTTTTCTAATAAAAATAAAGAAAAATTAAAAAATATGTGTATTTTAATTTATTGAAAACTACCATAAAACTGGGTAATTTATAAATTTTACGAGGTTGCGTTATAAAGGGTTATACTTACTTTATAATAACTCTGTTCACAATTTTAATTTCTAGTCAATAACAACAACAACAAGAACAGCCTGTAAATTTCCCACTGCGGGGCTAAAGCCTCCTCTCCCTTTGAGGAGAAGTTTTGGAAAATATTCCACCACGCTGTTCCAATGCGGGTTGGTGGAATACACATGTAGCAGAATTTCTATGAAATTAAACACATGCAGGTTTCCTCACGATGATTTCCTTCACCGCCAGGCACGAAATAAATTATAAACACAAATTAAGCACACGAATATTCAGTGGTACTTGCCTGGGTTTGAACCCGTTCATGGGTTAAGATGCAAGCTTTCTAACCACGGGGTCATCTCTGCTTTGGTTTCTGAATTTCTAGTCGATAGCCAATAATTGTGTAGTAAAACCAAGTTAGGCAGATGAACTAAAGAGTCGTTACAACGGATTTAGAAATACTACATAAATTAAAACGTTAACAACATTTTCTATGGTATGATTTTGAAGTGTACGTACTCCACGTTTGGGCCACGGCAACTTGTGAATTGTGAGTGCGCCGCGTTTAAAGTTTGCTAGTGTAACGAACTTATTATCCTTCCCTATCCCTTAGCGTGTGCTTTTCAAGTGTATAAAGATCAGGGGATCCCAAGAAGAACCAAGACTACTGGTCTAAGAGCCCGGATTTTGAGGTAGCGATAGGGATCGCTTCCCAAGGAAACCTGCATGTGTTTGATCGATTGAATAAAAAGAGGGCTTTTTATTCAAATACAGTACATTAATCTCTCCCCTGCAGTCGTTTATGCTATAATATTAATATATTATTTACAAAATTATTTTATACTATAAAAGCATACATATGTTTACAGAGTTCATTGAACTTTGTTATGTTTTCTTCACAACAATAGCGTATCAGACAGGAGTCAATGCAAGCATGCAAATTGCTGGAGGTTGAAGTCAAAACGCAACATACAATAGTCTCAAACTGTTTTAGCGACGCTCTGTTGTTGAAACCGCATGCTACCGTATTCGTGCAACGGGGTACATTCCTGGTACTGATGTAGTATTATACTCTAATTAATCCGTTGATTGTTTCTATTAACCTCCGAGGTCATCCAATCTTCAATTGAAAAAAACTCATTTAAATTTTCTATCAATAGCATCGTACCAATATCATTGTCTTAATTACAATACTTTTTTTAACCAGCGCTAATGAAAAGTGTGACCAATATAATATAATGACACTATAATCAACTTTTGTTGATTTAAAGGGTAGCTTGTTGTGAATTTTAAGGGTTTTAATCCGTTGGATTAGTAAAATGATGGCATTGAAAAAAGTATTTAAATGAAACAATTAAGTAATGAAAATTTATGCTTAAAAATAAAAAATAAAATAAGAAGCCTGTTGGACTTGTTTGTCCGAGGTTGAAGGCCCTTTTCGTGATTAAATGGTCGTTATAAATAGTAGATATTGCTGTTGCAATATTTATGGATCGTGGTGACCACTTACCATAAAAGTGTCCTATTATACTATCGGCCAACTCAATTCAATAAAATAATCAAAATAAACACTTGATGAATATCAATTCCTATTATGAAACCTTATTAGTTAACAAATTAAAAAATACTTATAAATATATAAGAGAGAACACGATAAACCTAAAATATATAAACAAATATAAAAATGTATGAAATTATTCTTAGCTATAATTTTAACATTACCCGCTGTCACAGTAAATAAAATATTTTTCAAATATGGAATCACGATTGTTCAACTGCGATAAATCCCAAAACTTGTCAATGTAAGATGTCATTAGCAAACGTAAAATAAAATCCTATAAGTGTCCAATACGGTGACATTAATAGACGTAGGCAGACTAAGTTTGAAAGCGCTAACGGCGGGGGACCGGAGAGTCCATTTGTGGAGGGTCCCTGACGTTGCAAAAGGAGCTTGACAGGCATAAAATGTACAAGTGACGACAGAAAAAATATGTATTTTGTAAGCCACACGCAGGATACGATAAATTGTTCATTGAGGAAAAAGTAACTGAAAATTTTATTAAGTGCCTCTTAGCTCCTTTCGTATTATATATTAAGAAAGTAAAAATATTGTATAATTATATTTAGACCATCTTTAGACAAGTATTTGAGATGAGTGAGCATCTTAATATTGTGTTACAGTGAATACGTCAGTAAAAGTGGAATTCACAACGGAAAAACCATTTCAGTTCTAAGGTTGGTTAATATTTCTTTAATCGCCAATGTTTTTGTGGTGATATCGTACCTGCCCATTATTTTAGCTCGTCCATCTACCTACTAAAAAATAACATAAAATAATAGATTTTTTTTAATAACGATGAACGCATGACAATAAACAGACACAAGTAACTGCTTTAGAATATAGGCTTTAAAGTAAACGAAAAGTAAAAATAAATAGGTACTTCAATTGTCTTCTCTTGAGGAGTCATCTTTAGCGAAATAATTAGAGGCAATAAAGTATTTTATTATATTTAGCAATGTCCAAAATATAAAAATATAAGCGAAAATATGATACACTAAAACAATTCTGTAAAACTTTCCTTGTTACTGCATTGAAACCAAAAATTTTACGTGAATGTATGAACTCCAAGTTACTTTCGTCCTCGTTACTCGTATGAAACATTGTGTGTTAATCTGTATTACAAAAAAAACAAGCCATTTTTGGAAGTTAACAAAAGACCACTGACCACAATATTTCATATAAATTTTACGCATTACTGAGAAGAAGATAGACGGACAGACATACAAAGATCGTATAAGGGTTTTGTTCCTTAATTATGGAACTCAAAAAACTATCGATACATGAAACTTATATCAGAATATACACTGTGCGTTTCAGAGAAGGCTTCAATATGTAATATTAATAAATTATAAATATATACTATATTTACTTTTTATAGATAAATTCGTTTAAAATTTATATTGTTCACGTGACAGGGGTGAATATCATGTTCGTATTTCTCGTTTCGTATTCATTTAATATCATGTTTTAAAATATATTTCACATTTCCTGTGAGCGATTTTTTTTTAAATAGATGCTTTGGTTCCTGCTCCTGTTTCACCAACGTTTAATGTTACTGCCCATCCCTGCTGCGTATCCTAGCGTTATAATCAATAATCTTTTTTAATAGATGATTTATGTATATAAATATAATAAAGTCTTAAGTGGCTGGCGTAAGCTAAGCTTTTAGAACTTTTGACAGAAAAAATATTGCCTAAAGTATATCCGTACTGACAAACTGAAACAACAGATAAACAATTTTTAAGAAAAGTTACCTTACGTATTAAAAATAAAAAAATAATATAAATGTGTATATGGACCTATTAATTATTGGTAGCCATTTACTTATCAAACTCAAACTCAAACTCCTTTATTTTACACAGAAGTATTACACTTACTTGTTGATGGTCAAATTAAACCACCCGTTCGGAAAAACGAACACGAACCAGCGAAAGACACTCAACTGGTCTTTTTTTTCATCCGTTCTTTCATTTAGAAATCTTAACTCAAAAATTTACTCAACAGGAAGAAAATGAAAAATCAAACATTATTAGTAGCTAGTTTTTGTATAGAAATCAAAGTAATAATATGTTCGACTCTAATTTAAATTTGACACAGTTCTAATCGTCTTTCAAAGACCATTTTCCTTTTCTAGAGGAGAATCTTTAAAAATCCCGCCTCAGCTACGCCATTAAAAAAACTTACTCTTTGATTTTTATGCTCCATACTTCAACAGTTTTAGAGTGATTCCTCTACCATTTTTATTTTTTATTTATATCTTTGTATCCAATGTTTCCATCCCGATCCATAATTATTTTAAAGATGATTGGGAAAAATATTTTTATATTTTCATTTGAGAAATTAAAAGCGACGACACACTCGCTCTTTTGAGTTCTTTTTTGATTAATATTACTTACTTACGTGAACCTCGGCATGACATAAGATCTCACTTTACATCAAAATCTGTTCAGGCATTTATAAGTTATGGTAGAATAAAGAGGGTGGTATAGATAAATACATAAATAATTCAAAGTCAAAGTCAAAAACCTTTATTCAAAATAGAAGTGTTTACACTTTCTTATTGATTGTCGAAATTAAAGGTTCGGAATATAATACCTCAGACCTGTGAAGAACCGGCGAAAGAAACTCAGCGGGATTTTTTTTTTTATAATGTCAATTAACAGTTTACAGTAATAAACATATTCTTGTTATTTAAAACAGCCTGGAGATCATCTCATTCCCAAGGTGTGCAGTCAACTAGAAAGTCAATAATATAATAGTTATATATAAATACACACTTTATTTATTTTTTTTAAGTTTTGACGGTGACGTTTATTTCACCATTACATTTTAATACTGTTCGATAAGTCAATTAAAGCAAGATTGCACCCAACACGCGCAGATACCGTCAACTTGTTTTCTAACATGGTCAACCACGCTATGAATTATACACGCAAAATAAGCACATGAAAAGTTATGAGCTTACTTGGAATCGAACCCAAAATTTTTAGTCATCTCCATCGCGGCTTTGTGAGTAACAAGGCCTTTAAAATATGGTAAAACAGTACACGAAATTAATTCTTATATAATTATCTTTGTTCGCAACTATATTGAATCTGTGTTAATTTTATATTGATTTATTTATAAGAGATAAATAAGACTGTTGTCCAACAATAGGATCGTTCTTTGTTAATTTATATGTTTATACACATGTACAAAACACTTGTTCACAAAACTTTGCAGAGAAACTTAGCTTCAGAACTGCCTGACACCCTCGTACCGAAGTTAAAGCACGAACTTTCTTTTGATCTCCGAGACTGGTAATTACATTCGCTTTGTCCAAACTTCCAATTTTTTGAAAGTTGAGCTCTGTTTAGACATTATTTATATCTTACGAGCTACATACAAACTCCATTTGCAATTGGTTAGTCTTTTTACCTAAAATTGTATTCCAAATGTATCCAAATAATACAATTTATTTATTTTATTTTATTACATTACATTTTATTGTTAATAAATTTACATATACTTTAAATATTAATATAATTTATGTTGCAACACTTTGCATTTCACTAAATGAAATAAAATTACGTAATGACTAAATTGAATACGACAGTAATTATGTACGTAATGCGACGGTTTATTATTATTATGTAATGTACCAACTTTTGCCCGCAATATGGTTTACATACAAGTTTAAAATATGTGTTAAGTAATTACATTGATAAAGCTAAGGCAGATTATGCTAGTTTCAAGAACAGTGGAACCTTATAACGTTAGATAAAAGTTCTAAGATCTACTATATTTTATTTATTAATTATAATTTAGTAATTCTTGATACATAATTTTCTTATAATATGAAAAAGGTTATGGTGAGCCAACCTTAAAAGCTTATAATAAAAATAATATGGTAGTATCACCTATGGACATCCGCTACACCAGATGGCTTTTTTATGCTATTGGTTGGCGGACGAGCATGTCGCCCACCTGGTGGTAAATGGTCATCACTGCACATAGGCGCTGTAAGGAACATTAATCATTCCTTTCATCACCTATGTGCCACCAACCATGGGAACTAAGATGTTATGTCCCTTATGCCTGTACCTTTAAACCGGAACACAACAATACCAAGTACTGTTGTTTGGTGGTAGAATATCTGATGAGTGGATGGTACTAACCTAGATGGGCTAGCACAAAGCCCTACCATCAAGTCCAATCTGACTAATGACAGTCTAATTGAATGCATATTTTAATTATAAAATGTATAAAAAAAGTAGTTCCTTTCATATCTAGAACAATATTTTAGTCATTACTCTTAATAGACATAACATGACGTAAGATCATGAAACAATATACGATTGAATGTTTATTTTCTTATTACGCAAAGGTCCAACAATCAAAGCCTCAGATTTATGGACGTATATATATATATTTATTCCTACGGATATCGAATTCAAACCACCAGAGCAGGGTTCGGATGTATAAATTGCCCTCAGCCTGCCATAGATAACCTCCTTACCAACATAAATTCTCGGTAAATAATCTTTGTTATTAGTACTAAGCTATACACTATGGATTTTCAATTTAATTCAATCGCTTAGAAAATATTGATCAGTGACGTTTCGAGAATTTTATTATTAACGGAAATACTTGTCCTGAATACAACAAATTCTACTTCCCTTACATTCATAAAGTTCAGATGATCGATTTTAGTGTATTTGTAAATTAAATAATAAATACCAGCAAAATACATTTTTGTTTAATCAGATTTAACATGTATACACAATTTCGTTGTTTTGCTATTGAGCGTTGAAGAGTTACATCGTTTGGAGCCAATCCTGCGTATAGAATTAGAT
The DNA here is from genome assembly GCF_905220365.1 of Vanessa cardui. Lineage (NCBI taxonomy): Eukaryota > Metazoa > Arthropoda > Insecta > Lepidoptera > Nymphalidae > Vanessa > Vanessa cardui. The sequence continues at coordinate 13,020,121 of NC_061131.1, forward strand.
CATACTTAATGATAAAAAATATGTATATAGTTATTGAAATTTCATGTACATGTTTGTTGCTCTGTAAAATGCGATCAAGTATTGCAAATCCCAGTTGCAATATGATCTGAGAAATTAACAAACAAACAATGCAAACTAAATAGAAGCTTGTAAAAATACTTTTTAAAGAATAAAACCATAGTTATCGTTTTAAAATCAGATGAAGCCTAATTTATTACTTGTTTTATAAAAATATATGAGCTATATATATATTCTGTAAATATAAATAAATAAAGGAAAACTTTAAAAAATGTTACCTTTGTAGCATATGAGAATATTGATTAATTGTTCCTTTTCTTGGTATTGTTGTATTTCGGGTTGAAGGGTGAATGACCTAATCTACACCACTACAGGCACTAGGTAACAACGTCATAGTATTTATGATCGAAAACGCATTGGCGATATGAGGATTTTTTAAAAAAAAATCATGACACCAATATCATCACCACTTGTTATTAGGTTGCCCATTTGACTGTCTTCCAACTAATATAAAATAATAATTTTGCCAATACCCGTAGACCAAAGCTCTGAAAAGATGAGAAATAAATTCTTCTCATGAGGTATTGAACTTGCTGAATACATCGAGTAATTATCTGCCTTGTAGGGTGTACACATGCATTATCATGCGTGATCACGAAATCTGCTGTCGATGAGGGATAACTACAGCGTACACAATCTCGTCAGACTAAAGCTCTGCATTTAAACTGCCTCGTATCCAATCGATTTATATTTTTCCACCGAAATTAATTCCAGCCCACACCATGATCGTGATACATTGATAAGGAAAATCTTAAGATTCGAAACTCGGGATAACCAGTGATATTTGTACTCACCCTGACTGATCCATCATAAGTATGCCCATAAAGATACCTTCGATTTCCATACCATATCTTAATGTTTCATGAGCTGGGAACGTAAATATTTACATCAGGTAATATTTTTTGAGGTTTGCTTTCTGACAATTAGGCTACAACATTTCTGCCAAACTTGTCTAGGCTTTATTCTGGTACCTTGCTAAATAAAACCTTCCTTTTAGCGTACCATAATCATCATTACATTAGAACTGTTTCTTTAAATAAATGATCAAGCATTTTACAGAACTTACAGTAGGAGTTCTGAATTATCTTCACCAGGAAAAGCCTTCACAGTTTCCACTAGAAAATACAATTTAAATCTATATTATGTCTTAGGTTTTCGTTGACATTTAATAAAAAAAAAGCGTGACGAAATGAACAATCCCGCTCGAGCGTTATTTCATAAATCTAATTCTTTGCGGTGGTTGCAGAAAATTTCATTTAGCAAATGTGTCATCAACCTTTGCGAGGAAAGTCGTTCTTTTATCAAATTAGTTCCATTTAATTTAATAAAAGGATCATATTAGCAATGCTTTCTGTGATACACGAATCTTATAAAAGTAGTGTCGTTTTTAATTTTTGTTTCAAATCTTTTGTTTACTTCATTCAATCCTCGGTTCCTAAATTAAACGAATTGTTATGGTTTAAGTCATTAAAAATTATTATCTTATAATTTACCCTTCACAGATAATTTTACTATACTTAAGCGATCAGTTCCTTGAACAAAATAGTCAACAGTTTGCATACTTAATCTCTGCCTATATACAATGGCTCTAAAAAAATATTTTATATCTTAGAATCGGAGCTGTTAGAGCAACCAAAACTGAACCATATTTTCAATACACGAACCACAAAATAATTATATACAAACATACATATGCACAGTCATTATAGTATCCTCAATATCGTATGTGCAATTCAAATTAAAACTATTAAATTATTAGCACTCAATTAAATAATATCGAAGACAAGTTATAAGTGCTGGGCTAAGGCCTCCTCTCCCTTTCAAGGAGAAGGTTTGGAGCATATTCCACCACGCTGCTCCAATGCGAGTTGGAGGATTCACATATGGCAGAATATTGTTGAAATTAGACACATGCAGGTTTTCTGACGACGTTTTCCTTCACCGAGCTCGAGATGAATAATAAACACTAATTGAGCTCATGAATATTCAGCGGGGCTTGCCCGAGTTTGAACCCGCAATCATTGGTTAAAATGCAAGCTCTCACCATTTCGACTCTTTATTATATACATCGTAAATTTCAACTGATGTTTATTAGGTTTTGTAATTATATTCCCAAAAAAACTTCAATAATACCTCAAAATATATGATTTATCGAGCGTTTATTGATAAAGTTAGACCTTCGGGTTATGTTAGTCTGAAATAAAAAACTATCGAACTTTTCCATCCGCCAAATGGAATTAGTTTTACCCGTATAATAGGCGGGTAACCGAATCGAATGTAATTTTTTACGTTCACGAATAAATTTTTATTCGTAATGGAAATATTTTGAAGAGCATTACACTTATAGCATACGAAGTATTAGCATATGGGTAAAAGGTATACCAACCCTTTTACGTCATTATAGAGTAATGTTACGACCAGTTTAACTATTTCGTTTGTCTATTGGGTAGAGGCACAATGTTCAAACCCCGGCTTTGCTTAGAATTTTTTTTGTCGTGCTTCTTATGCCTCGTGAAATATTGAAAATGGAACAGCCTGTAAATTTCCCACTGCTGGGCTAAGGCCTTCTCTCCCTTTGAGGAGAAGATTCGGAACATATTCCACCACGGTGTTCTAATGCGGGCAGGTGGAATACACATGTGGGAGAATTTCTACGAAATTTGGTACATGCAGGATTCCTCGTGATGTTTCTTTCACCGCCGATCACGAATTATAAATACAAATTAAACACATGAATATTCAGTGATGCTTGCCTGGGTTTGAACCCGCAATCATCGGTTAAGATGCACGCGTAACCACTGGGTCATCTCGGAAAACGTGACATTATTAATTAGGGACGAAACAAAATATATAGAAGCTTGATATAAATTGATTAAAGTAATACCAGTTAAACATCACTATGAGCTGATATAAAAGCAAACATTATACGAGTCTCGTAAACGTTTGATTTCGTAATTAAAATATTTAAATTAGCGGTACAACATGTTAACAATAGTACGCGAACGAAACGAAATTAGCATTCATATTGCTATTGCCTCTATGACGTAATTAATGCCATTATGCAATGAATATTACACAAATTAAATTATCCAATATTACAATTTACGTTATAAAGTTAAATTGGTTCGGTCTTAGATGGGAAATTGTATGTACGTAACAATTCAATTCCGAACTTAAACGCAATTAAATCAAAGTATGGTTCGCATCTAAGATTAGTAAAATTTATTATGACTGTTGTTTAGACTATTGACCATTACAAAGGTGTAAATATTTGTTGTTGGAATTACAAAACCAAATTTTAATTTTATTTGTTTAATTAATAGTGCTTTACTAAGCTACTGCATAGAGTTGAGATGGCCCAGTGGTTAGAAACCTGCTAATTTCATTGAAATTCTGCCACATGTGCATTCCACCAAAGTGCATTGGAACAGCGTGGTGGAATATGTTCCAAACCCTCTCCTTAATGGAAGAAGAGGCCTTATCCCAGTAGTAGGAAATTTACAGGCTGTTACTTTACTAACTCACCTTACTGTCAATCTAATACTATTTACTTATGCTATCTCTAAATATATGTAATTTAAATAGTTATAGTAAAGCTTTTTTAAAAAAAAAAAAGCATTAAGCATAAAGCATTAACAGTTTTAGAAAATTAATGATGCTCTTATATTTAAATGTATTATAAATTTTGATCCTGGGATCAGAGTCCACGACGGGACTATTACTACATCACTATCCTGCTAGGAGTGTGGTGTGCCAATGAACACTGCCTACACATCCTGACTGAGGGTGATGCATGAGGGCAAGTGAGAGGCAGCTAGCAACCAGGCGGTAATTATGAGTGGAAACTACGTGGAGTAAACTCCTTGTTCAAACGAGAAAAAAAATTAGAATATATCAAACTAATTATCGATATATACCCATCGCCTATTGTAATATTGTGCGTAATATCTAGTCATAACACTTTTTAATTCCAATCGAAGTTTGGTTAGTATTTTATATTTGTAAAACATTTCGAATTTCAATCAAAGCAGATACTTCGTCAACCATAACGAAGTTAATTTGATCCAAATTCAAATTTTGAATTACTCATCACAAATATTTATTTTAAAATAATGTATATAATAAGATTCAATATTCGCTGTAAATAAGAAATATAACGAGGGACTTTCATTGGAACTAATAAATAAGGTAAGTTCAAAGAAAATTCATAATACCGACTTACCGCAAAACTCAAATATTCCGAACTTGCTGTCCCAGTTCCGTAAGGCTTCGGTTACATTGCTTAAGCTAGAGGGAATATGTAACTTAAAAAACGCTTATCAGTTTTATATTCGAAAAAATCAATTATGCTTATCCATCTGAGAAGGTACCATTCGCCTATCACATATTCTCCATACAGCAATACTTAATATTGTTATGTTCCTATTTGAGAATATGCGAGTAGCACTAGAGAATTTACATCATATTTCAAGAATAGTGGCGCATTGACGAGGTAAGGAATGATAACAATGGCAATGTTTATAGATCAGGCCAGGCCCGTCAGGTCCAGGTGCCCAATAGTACGTTCGCCCATTCGATAAGCATAATTTCAAAAATGTTAAACCTAATTGATACAAAATATTTTATTCTTTTAAAAAGCGCAATAAAACGTATTAAGTTAATAATTTGCATACATCGCAGGAAAGAAATATATCTTATTTGAACCGGATACCGCCTCCGCTTCAAAAACCGCTACCGCTACCGCTCCCGTCGACACTGCGTCACTATTTAGGGCCTAAGCTTCTTTACCAGCTCCTCTCGCATTCAAGGCTCGCGGGCTTGTTTGCTTCGCTATTATTCGATGTTTGCTCTTACTTTTGTCAAGATACATGCACCCAGCGAAATCTTTTTGCTGGTTTTTCGTGTGAATGTACATCGTGGGCCTATTAGGGCTATTTTTAAATAGGGACGTGCTTTCGAGAAGTAAACAATGATTCTTTTCAAAATGTCTTCACGTTTTTCGCTAGCGACGTTTACTTTTTGATTTGGCGTTTCGATAACGTTACAAACAAAAAACTTGCGCCCAAAATTATTATTTTTTTTTTCAAATTATTAATAACAGTTATTTCCAATCAGTAAAGTAATACTACACTTGGTGGTAAGGCTGTGTGCAAGCCCGTCTGGGTAGGTACCACCCACTCATCAGTTATACTACCGCCAAATAACAGTACTTAGTATTGTTATGTTCCGGTTTGAAGGGTGAGTGAGCCAGTGTAACTACAGGCACAACATCTTAGTTCCCAAGGTTGGTGGCATATTGACGATGCAAGGAATAGTTAATATTTCTTACAGCGTTATTGTCTATGGGTGATAGTGACCACTTACCATCAGGTGGCCTATCTGCTCGTCCGCCAACCTATACCATAAAAAAACTCCTTCTATTATTACTTTTTCATATTTCTCAATTATGAATGATTATGCACTTCATATGAATCGGTATTTGAGCGGTACTGATTGTTAGTACTTATTTTGTAATGAATTTAACAACTGAGCTTGAAAGAAAACAAAAGAGTATTTTTTTAGTTGTAAATATAAAATAAACTTATGAAGTATTTTTCCTATAAATATTATTGTCTTAAAACATATTTTGATATTAAAGAGGTCAGTTTAGAGGTTGACCCATGATTCCCAAGGTGTATTCTCATATTTCAAAAGACATTCTGTTTTTCAACCGACTTCAAAAAGGAGGAGGTTATCAATTCGTCTGTATTTTTTTTTTTTTTTTTTTTTTTTTTTTTTTATGTTTGTTACCTGATAACTTTTCACTGGGTGGACCGATTTTGATAATTCTTTTTTTGTTTGAAAGGTAGTGCTTCCCGTGGGGTCCCATTTTTTTTTTATTTTTTTCCGATGATTGTATCCATATGAAAACGACATAAGTCTTAAATTTGCATTAAGTATGTGCGCGATAAATAGGTGAATAACTCAAAATTGGTTGGCACAATTTTGATGTTTCTTTTTTCATTATAAAGGATATACTTTAAGGGTAGTTTGGTGAAAGTTTGATAAGGTTCTGTGCATAGGATCCATCACAAATTAAGGGAACGGGAGGGAACGGAACAATTCTGAGGAGCACGTTAGCAATACTCGGTCGAATCTTTTATTTATGGGTTACTTGGATATTTGAATCACCTTCCGGAACGTGGTTTTGTTCATGTAATTGTCATAGTCAAATATTATAATCAACTACAAGCTACACACCCCGGCTTCACACGGGTGCAATACTGATACTAAATATACTACAGAATTTGTTTATTAACCACATTACATTGCAAATTTCTTAAATTATCAGTGTTACTTTACTATATTGTTCATGTATTATATACACAAACCTTCCCCTTGAATCACACTATCTACTACAAAAAACCGCATTAAAATCCGTTGCGTAGTGTTAAAGATATATATATATAGGGGCAGAGAAAGCGACTTTGTTTTATACTATGTAGTGATGGAACTCCTAAACGGCTTACAGTTAGGGTGCGATATGGTAGCAGTATTTCTTACAGTCTTTAATCAAATTTTGTGTATATGATGTACGACATAAATTAGTTCTTTATACTAGGCCGAATCTTTAGTTGTTTCAAATCTGAGGTTGTTTAAGAAATTGTAACTTAAAGTAAAAATTCATCAGCAAATGTATTCCGCGTGACTGGCAAGTGTTGTTTCGCCCGCGATTAACTCGATATACAATGTCAAAACTTACGCTTTCATTACACGTGTTTTGGAAACATGGATGTCATTCAATGTTTTTAGTATAAAAGAAATAAGAATTTTGAATGTGATTTATATTAATACCAATATAGAGTTGAATAAATGGTCGTCCTTCTTAAATTCTTAAATTGCCTTTGTTTATTGCAATTTGAGATAACTTGTACATTATATATTTAATACATAATAAAAAGGTCATAAATAAGTATTTAAAAAATAAATTAAAGATTTAAATTTATTTACTTGAAAAACAGATATATAATTTAATTTAACTTTGTGCACATATAACATTCTTAAAACAATTATACTAGTGAATATACTTTATTAACAGAAACAATCTCTATAAAAGAAAATTTCTTGCAAGTCTTCACAGGATATAACTCCTCCTCATAATATTGAAGTTCCACAAGGAACAAAAAACTGTTTCATGTCTAAATGCGGGCTAAGTCAAAATGCTTCACTAATTTTTTTTACTCAATTAGCAAGAAATACATATTACAAAATTGACGCTTCCCGAACACAACTGCAAAAAAACGATTTTTATTTAATTATGTATACCCCTAGTAGATTTAATAATCGAGTACTCGTTCCAAGAGATGCACATTATGATGATTTGTAGGTATCAAAACGACCCACTCGATACAGTCTATCAGGTGGTTTTTTATTTAAAGATATTTTACTTATGTTCTTTAAGCGAAATTAAAAAGCAATACTTGCGCCACGTAAGTAAATATTAGGAAATGCATTGATAATAATACATTTACGAAAATTCGTCGAATTATTGACCAATTTCAATTATTTCCGTGCCTTCATTTAATCAATATTACTTTAAAAAAAACACTTTTCAAATTATTACACTATAAAACTATGCACTAAAAAGAAAAAGGAAATTATAATATGTAATAATCATTTATATAAGTATATCACGAAACAAGTTTTTTTTTTGTTTTTTGTTTTACAAGTAGGAAATGCATTTACGCATTCCGCCCGGACGGAGGGCCCGGGACGGATATGTGGGACTCCCGGGGCTGAGGGCCCCGTCCTACCCACTAAAACCTCCTCGAATTTCCGCGCCGCCACAAGGCGGCAGGGCTGCGGGATCGCGCGTAGCTCACCGCCGCGGCCATGCACTAAAAAAAAAGAAATGCATATTCTTCTACAAACTATGATCAATTAAATTCTAATTATAATATGTAATAATCATTTATATAAGTATATCACGAAACAAGATTTTTTTTTTTGTTTTACGAGTAGGAAATGCATTTACGCATTCCGCCCGGACGGAGGGCCCGGGACGGATATGTGGGACTCCCGGGGCTGAGGGCCCCGTCCTACCCACTAAAACCTCCTCGAATTTCCGCGCCGCCACAAGGCGGCAGGGCTGCGGGATCGCGCGTAGCTCACCGCCGCGGCCATGCACTAAAAAAAAAGAAATGCATATTCTTCTACAAACTATGATCAATTAAATTCTAATTATAATATGTAATAATCATTTATATAAGTATATCACGAAACAAGATTTTTTTTTTTGTTTTACGAGTAGGAAATGCATTTACGCATTCCGCCCGGACGGAGGGCCCGGGACGGATATGTGGGACTCCCGGGGCTGAGGGCCCCGTCCTACCCACTAAAACCTCCTCGAATTTCCGCGCCGCCACAAGGCGGCAGGGCTGCGGGATCGCGCGTAGCTCACCGCCGCGGCCATGCACTAAAAAAAAAAAGAAATGCATATTCTTCTACAAACTATGATCAATTAAATTCTAATTATAATATGTAATAATCATTTATATAAGTATATCACGAAACAAGATTTTTTTTTTTTTTGTTTTACGAGTAGGAAATGCATTTACGCATTCCGCCCGGACGGAGGGCCCGGGATGGATATGTGGGACTCCCGGGGCTGAGGGCCCCGTCCTACCCACTAAAACCTCCTCGAATTTCCGCGCCGCCACAAGGCGGCAGGGCTGCGGGATCGCGCGTAGCTCACCGCCGCGGCCATGCACTAAAAAAAAAAGAAATGCATATTCTTCTACAAACTATGATCAATTAAATTCTAATTATAATATGTAATAATCATTTATATAAGTATATCACGAAACAAGATTTTTTTTTTGTTTTACGAGTAGGAAATGCATTTACGCATTCCGCCCGGACGGAGGGCCCGGGACGGATATGTGGGACTCCCGGGGCTGAGGGCCCCGTCCTACCCACTAAAACCTCCTCGAATTTCCGCGCCGCCACAAGGCGGCAGGGCTGCGGGATCGCGCGTAGCTCACCGCCGCGGCCATGCACTAAAAAAAAAAAAAGAAATGCATATTCTTCTACAAACTATGATCAATTAAATTCTAATTATAATATGTAATAATTATTTATATAAGTTTATTACGAAATAAGATAACATTTTTTTTTGTTTTACGAGTAGGAAATGCATTTACACAATCCGCCCGGACGAAGGGACCGGGACGAATATGTGGGAATCCCGGGGCTGAGGGCCCCGTCCTACCCACTAAAACTTCCTCGAATTTCCGCGTCGCCACAAGGTGGCAGAGCTCGTGGCTTAGTACCGTGGCCCTGCCAGCGGCCGTCAATGAAAAACCGACCCAAATCAAATACCCGTTTCCGACACTCTGAGCTGTATAGGCGCGTTTTTCTGCTGCCGCCGTCCCGTGTCGTGACGAACTCCCCCTAAGTTCACCACTGGAGGCTGGATTCAGAGGCCGACGCCCTTTTACGACTCTGTAAAACATACTACTGCAGCGCTCGACCTGCGAGCGCATGTTCCCGTAAATTAACCTAACCTACCCAGTTTAAATGTAACTTAATACAGACACATGAATAACAAACAATGATAAAAAAAAATTTTATTGTTTTCCTAAGCAGACCCTCATTGTAGACCCTCGTTGTCGGAAGACAGATTTCGTAGCCTCATTACTTCCGTCAACGATCTCTCGTCATGTGGTTTAATCAATAATTTGTTGGCGTCTAAATCTGATAATGCTATGCCTTCCAGACTTTTGACGCGACTTAATGCAACATATATTTGCCCTTTTGCAAAGTTTTTTTTGCCAAGGTCAATTACGGCTCTTTCGAGGGTGGTGCCCTGTAGTTTATGGACTGTAACGGCCCAGCTTAATATCAGGGGCAGCATACGGCGCTCCACATCACCATAACCTCTTAATGCCTGAAACGTAGTAGTAGATGGAGGTATGGGTATGCAACCATTTCTATCTTTTAGCCTAGGCCCAATAGACTCGTCATCAAATTGAACATAGACGGCTTCTGGTAGCTCTCCATCCTCAATTTGATCTCTCCTCAAAGCCGGCCATTTGATTTTTTTTATTACGCCCATAGCACCATTCACAAGGCCTTCTGATACAGCGATGTTGCGTCTCAACATCACTCGGGATTCGATGCCTATTTTTATCGATGGCAGAAAACCACCACAGCTATTGACGTCTTTGGGAATTACATTCTCTGGTGGTGTTTTACCATATGTCGCTACTTCACGAGACTCATCCACTGCGTTGATTTTATAAGTTCGGTACTTCTTTGCATTTTCTTTGCTAATTTTTTCATTATAATCGTCGACTTGCCTTACCGTAGGGAAAATACGTACCGCGGCTCCATCCGCAAATTCACCCGTTAAAGGCACATGGCGCCGCTCGCATAACAATTCTAGCTGACCCGTTGTCAGTTCACCTACCCGTAAACTGTTTAATAAATCGATGAATTCCCTATCATCTCGCTGTCGCATGTTAATAGTCAGTTCACAAAAAGAAAACTGATGCCACAAATTAACCTCCGCTGATAACCACGATGGCTGCAAAAAACACCAATTTCCTTTTACCGGAGGAAGTTGAAATATATCGCCAAATACCAAAATGTTCACCCCACCGAATAATTTGTCATTGTTCTTATATTCTTGAAGTCTAAGGTGAATTATTCTTAGGTTCTCATAAGATACCATAGAAATTTCGTCTATGATTAACCAATTTATGTAGCGCCATTTACGTCTTTCGGTCTCGAGTCTTTGACCAGTAATTTTTTTGTATGTCATAGTATTTTTTTTTTGTATCGGAAGCAAGAAAATACTATGCAGTGTTTTGCCAAAAATTTGACGAGCCGCAACTCCGGTTAAGGATCCAACTTCCACAAAGCTAGGCTTCAATAGTATATCTACTGTTGGAGCGTAGCAACGCTTAATATGTTGCACAATTAATTTCAATAAAAATGATTTACCACTACCTGCACCGCCCGTGATAAAAAGTAACAACTGACTTTCTTGTCTTTGCAAATCGTTTTCGATAGCTAATGAAATTTTCTGAAACAAATTCCTCTGTTGTACATTTAATCCGCGAATGCTCCCAACGAATAATTCATCTGTCATGATGGCTCGATCTTCCATGTCTTCACAAAAATTATCATCGTCATTAACAATTTCTTCACCAACACATAACATGGGTGCATTACCAACATTGCTTTCACGCGCAGCATTAAGTGCGGTAGCTTGAGCAACAGCCTGTTGAATAATTTGTTCAGCGTAACCGAATTGTTCTGCGCTGACATTGCCCTGCAACGGGCGAAGATCACTTTGACGTCTTATAAAACACTCTTCAGGAGATTCATTTTCAAATAGTAACTCGCTTTCATTACGAAATGGTATATGGCATACCATTAAACTGTAATAGTATGCTTCTTTGTCACTATTAATTGTATAATAACGGGTACGTAATACTGCCGCTCTATTTCTAACACGCATTCTGGAGTTGTCCTGCAATCTGATATACTTCACAGGCGAAGTATCTTCGTCTCTCAGTTCTGCATCTCCGTTGTCCTCTGACCACGTCGTATTAGAGACAGTTTCAAAACGGACGGAAAATTCCGCAAGGCTTAAATTCTCCAGTTCGATTGGGCGTAATACATAACGATCAAAAATGTTATTATAAATACTTGTTTCGTCACTGTCAAATCTCAAAAGTCTGAATCGTTCCTCTGGCCTGCAACTATTTATGAAAACAGTCTTTCGCGACGACATTTTTAAAGGCAAATGGCATAATCTGTATGCGCATTCGGGTGCACTCACCAGGCGTTGATTTAATATAGACATTGATACTGAAAACAATTGTTTCCAAATATCACCACCTTGTCTCTTAGCATTCGAAATAGCTTCTCGAATTACGTTACCCGTATCGTGAGGTTCACATTTACTCGCATATTTTGCAACGTAGTAGGCTACAGCGGAAACACTACCACACGGTTGCACGTCAATATTTCCCTTCCATAGTCCTAAAAGAACTGGATTATAATTGTTCACCATGGTTTCATTTGATGTTCTTTTCAATAAGCAGAATCGTCCGTTGTTAGCAAGTGCTTCGTCTGGCCCTAGACACACTGTATTATCACTTGGTCGCTTCGGAAAATCAAATCGACAACCATCAGATTGGCGGTTTTTTCTACATGTCGCGGTGTGCTTATGAATTTGTAAATCCTCGACTAATTTACGCAACGTAGAGTCATTGGGACATAATGAACATGAAACCACCTTTTCAATTACGGCGATACCTTCTGGAGTAGAGAATTCTGGAATATTTCTACACCAGACCAACATATGCAGATGTGGGCTTCCGCGGCTTTGAAATTCCACTCAATACCAAAAGTCTTCAATAGGACCACCCAAGCAAACATTATCTCTCTTTAAAAATCGCATGAGAGCGTTAACACGCAAAGTGAACTGTCGTGCTACTACTACCGGGTGTTTTTGCACTAGATTCAAACGCTCTGGGAAAGACAGACGTTCGGCGTCATCGATGTTGCCTCCGTCAGCAATAAGCAACGCTTTTATCATATCCGACCAATTTAAATCATTGCAGGAAAATGTCAAAAACCACGTGGGAGGCCCTAAAGTTCTAACCATTGCAATTAATTCAGAGCAACATTTCTGCCAATATGATGCCGATCCTCGAATATTTCTCATAGTAAGATGCATGTTGTCCACAAGTCCTTTTGGTGTTTCTTCTCCATGACCTTGTCGCATTCTACATGACACAGATACACTTGATTTAGCACGAAAATATTCAACAATGGATAGAGCATAAAATAAATAATCATTTCTGTTGAACCTCTTGTCAACACTCATTATCCGATTTTGAAAGTAGTCAAGGGGGGTACACGCAATGTCTCTTTCCTCGCCAAAGCCATTTTTGCCATTTGGAAAAAGAAAATACCAACACAATTCCTCCATACGGCGCTCACGCTCCAAATTTAAGGGTGGTGCAGTTTTCCTTGTGATGGTGGCTAATCTCATTGCATCATTTGTAGAGGAGTTATTCATATTTACAACACTTTCTAAATTTGGTACATTATCATCGATATTTTGGAGCATGCTTGTTGATTCGATATAAATGGCACCCAAAGCATCATTGAGTAGAGGCGGAGAATGGTTTGATGTTACTGGAATAGTTTTCGGGGGTAACTGAATAACTTGTGCTGTTTTTTCTAGGGGATTACTAGTATGTATTATGGGATGAGGGGAATCAATAGATTGTTGCAATTGCGACGCACACGATTGATTTTGTATGTCTCGAGCTATAATTAATGCTGTTAATGAGAATACATTGAGATTTACCCGAAAGTTTCCTTCTGGCACTTTATTTGGTGACACAAATAAATTGCGACGTAAAATGGCATGTAAGTCGTCTAGATCACTAAATCGCATGCAACAAGCGGTGCCATTAATAGGGGCAGTAGCTCCCTTGGGACCACGCGCGTGGGAATCAAACAAAAAGTAAGTTTGATTATCACTCAAAGTTTTACAATGAACTGCTATCGAAATAGCGTTTGCCGTAAGTATACCATTCGTGTGTTCTCTGAAAAAACTTAATAAAGCATTTTTTAAGTTAGGGAAACCATCAGAACTGTTGTCATTGTCTATATGACCATAATAATTTGTTTCCTCGAGTACTGTAATCAATAAATTTTCTCTATTGAATGTGAGTCTTGCACTAAGATCCGTCACAGCGAGGTACTCAGGGTTTACTTCTCCGGCCGCAGGATTATTTCTTGTAATCATGCAATCATTGTAGTACTTATCTCCAATTATGACAATATAATCGATATCACTTTTGGACCACTTGTCCGGATCTAATACAGTGAATGCTGCACAAGCAACAGCTGCTATCCCAGTGCATTGCTTACCCCGTGATAAATTAAATCGTAAATCTCCTTGATGAAATGATCCACGTAAAATTGCTCTGTTGTCATTTAAAGTAACATAACTTCTCAAGAATGATTCTGAAGTAACAGATTCGTGTTCAGGAATGGAATTTTCAGCTATTTGAACTAAATGAGGTATATTTAAGGTAGTTTCAAAATGCACCTTAACATCTCTGTATAGATGGTTATTGGAAATTAACCAAGTTAATGCTCGTTTCAGTCTTTGCATATCTACGAAGAATTCTTTCGACCATGAAAGGTGTTCGAGACTTTCTACTACCAAAACTAAACCAGCTTGATGTGGTGTCAGTGGTAACTGTTCAGCTATTTCCACAACATCCTTTGCAAATAAGACGACCTGGCCTTTACACCAATTTTGACTAAATCGATTATTAACTTTAACAATTTTCAAAAATGGTGTAATTCTACTTAAAAACCGTTCTTCAACGCTGGTCAAATTGGCCAATTCAGGTGGTACTTCTGCAGGCGTCATTTTGTTCCAATATGCAGTTGCTGGAATTTTCCTTTTTCTAATATTAGTGTAACAGCGTGTGCAGGTAGTTATTGTATCTAAAGTAATCAGTTCTTCAGGCAGTATCGTACTATATAAACCTGCTTGCAAATTGGAACGTTGTTGTGGATACAAAGTTCTTTTGCAAACAGCACATGGTACATCCGCGAAAATATTAATAGCTGTTTCAAAAGACTTTTCATTTGCGATATCCCTACAAACATGACTAGCTTGTCGCATTCTACTAAGTCTAAGTGACCTAGATTCAGGTGTTTCGTTCGATAATCGATCATGAATCAATCCAAGTCTGTGTGCACGCTGCTCCTCTGTCTCATTAGATAAACGATCGTAGATTAGGCTAAGACGGTGTGCACGTTGCTCCTCCGACTCATTAGATAGTCGATCATAAACTAAGCTAAGACGGTGTGCACGTTGCTCCTCCGACTCATTAGATAGTCGATCATAAACAAGGCTAAGACGGTGTGCTCGTTGCTCCTGCGACTCATTTGATAGTCGATCATAAATTAGGCTAAGACGCTGTACACGTTGCCCTTCTGTCTCATTCGATAAACGATCGTGGATTAAGCTTAGACGGTGTGCACGTTGCTCTCCTGTTTCATTCGATATACGATCGTGGATTAAGCTAAGACGGTGTGCACGTTGCTCCTCCGACTCATGGGATAGTCGATCATGGATTAGGCTAAGGCGGTGGGCACGTTGCTCTTCCGTCTCTTGGGTTAAGCGATCGGCTATCAAGCTGAGGCGTTGACTACGTTTTTCGATAGTTTCTCTGCTCAAAACTTTTTTCATGTAAAGTCGCATTTTTGAAAGCCTATTTCTGCGCCCTTCGCAAGTCTCTTTTGAAATTATTCTCGAAGTAGATTTTTTCTGTTGAAATAGGCGTTTCTCCCTGTTTTCGTTCGTTTCATTTAACCGGCGCTGTCTCATACGAGCAGCACGTTTGGTAGGTCTACCCATATTAGATATCAGACAAAATAGTAATTAAACTTCAAATTCACTAAAAATCTAACAATAAACAACAATTTTGACAAAAAAAAAACCGACTTCAAAAGACAAACAAAAATGCTCTAAAAAGTAAAAAATAATTGCTTACTATTATTCTACAACTTAATAATCAAGTAACTTATTCTACTTACCAATATGTAGGTTCTGTGTTTCCACGCAAGGAGATAAGTATGTACCTACCCACTTTAAATCTAACTTAACACAAACCTATAAATAACAAACAATGATCACAATATTTTTAGATTTATACTATTTAAAATGAAATTAAAAATATTTAGACTATTTAAAAGTCAGCAAAGTTATTACGATAATATATTATAGTTAAAATTAATGTTATTTTTGGAGTCGGTGTCAGCCAAGATACCGCAACAATACGCTACGTATTAACACAATCACGTTAAACACAAGCAAACCGTGAAACAAAAATGTAGCCGATATTTAACTCAAAAAATTACGGTTAGGATGGTGTAGATATAGAATTACAAAAGTTTGAAACAGTTCGTAGTCAAGTGACCCGTAACGCTCCTTTCTCTTGTCTGGTTACGGGCGTGCCCAACACGTCCTTTTAAGAGCCCCCTCCTCTCTAACAAATAGATAATATATATTCGCTATCATAAAAAGTAATTGTTCTTTGTCATTAGTGTAAATCTTAAAGGTCGCCATAAAATTTAATAATTACCAACATCTGTGTTTTTATTGCTTATAGTTATACGGTCAATTACGCCAACCCTTTTCTTAAACATAAAAGAAATATTGTACAAAAGTGTACGATTGCGAATATTTTTTTTGTTAACAATTCGATGCAGGTGTATCGACATCTGGGTGTAAGACAAAAGAAAAAGTCAATTGTAAATAAAAAAATCGTTCCCATATTTTTTGTTGAAATCATGAAACAACATTCTTAAAGCCATTTCAGAAATTAAATGTGAGGGTTTAAAAAAACATCAAGAAGAAGTGTATTTATCGATAGACCAGACTTACAAATTTGGATATTTTGGATATTTACAAAACCTACCTTGGCTGACACCGACTCCAAAAATAACATTAATTTTAACTATAATATATTATCGTAATAACTTTGCTGACTTTTAAATAGTCTAAATATTTTTAATTTCATTTTAAATAGTATAAATCTAAAAATATTGTGATCATTGTTTGTTATTTATAGGTTTGTGTTAAGTTAGATTTAAAGTGGGTAGGTACATACTTATCTCCTTGCGTGGAAACACAGAACCTACATATTGGTAAGTAGAATAAGTTACTTGATTATTAAGTTGTAGAATAATAGTAAGCAATTATTTTTTACTTTTTAGAGCATTTTTGTTTGTCTTTTGAAGTCGGTTTTTTTTTTGTCAAAATTGTTGTTTATACTTCTTTAATAAATGTTCAATACTTTTTTTAGAAACGCTGTAAACCGCCAATTAAGTGTCAAGTCGCTCGAAGATAACTTCATGCCTTATCTTATTTTACAATGCTTATTTTGTTACAAATTTAAATTATTAATAGTTTAATTTGTGACTTCATGTTATGAAAGTTTAGAAATAAAGCTATCATACTGATTATTATTCATGCTTCATTATTTATTCGTATGATTATATTGTTAAATTTTAATGAATTTAAAAACTATTTTTAAACACGCTTAAGATATAAAAACTCTTACAAGTGCACGTACTATTATTTATTTGAGAATAAAATATAGTACGACACAACTTAGATGTAGCATCAACAAAATTCGTAAAACCGATCACATCCGAATTGAGTGCGCTATCCCAAATTATCAACATTTAATTTTTATGTGAATATGATTTTTACACAAACTTAATAACTTGTAATATCATTGACACGTCGATTTACATGCACTTGCTTCCTCGGGTTAAACTGACGCGAGAATCTATAGCGTCGAATAACGTCGAAGGGCGCTATTTCCATTGGTCATGTATAAATCGGCAGTAATCAGTTTTATTTTCATTTCATTGCATTTTCCGATGCTACGTCTAATTTGTGTCGTACTATACTTATTTAAAAGCATGTAGACTGACAAAAGGACGTTTAACCCTATGTAGGAATAGAAACAGAATTACGAAATGTATCCTTATTCCTTATATAAGTGATTCTCAATTGTTATCCGAAATATTTTGCGATTCAGTTGATACCGTAAACTCTGTACTAATAATAAACGAAACTAATTTCGATGATTTTTTTTTATGAAACAACATTGAACTCCAAGGTACTATCGTATGCTGTAAACACTAGTTACTTATTTATTTATTAAAAGGTTATTCTATTACGAAGCTTTATTAAACGCTTGTTAGAGAATATCATGATAAAATTGAATCTTTATAATTTTGCCATTTCTGATTTATTCTATAAGATCTTCTTTAAACTATTATTTTTTCAAACTATATTGGTATCACTCCATCTTTAGACATAACGACGAATTCCTCTTAAGTAGGACACGTTTGTATATTTTTCCAAAATGATTCGATAGATGGCGCTTTTTGGAAAATAGAAAATTCTAACTTAGTTCGACTTTAACATCACAGTTTTGTTTGTGTGTGTGCGTATGTCTTTTAGGGATATTTTTTACAAAATTGGAAACTAAAGGCCAATCAATTGCTATTACCCATAGAAATTCAAAAGAAATTTTAACTATTCCTAACATTCCTTTTATGCCATCAATCATGGGAACTAAGTTGACTTAACTTGTGGCTCCGATTATATTGGTCCAATCATAGTTAAAACTCTAACACAATAATACCCAGCATTACAGGTTAGTGGTAGCATATTAAGAGTAAGTGGTATCTTCCGCAAAGCTCTACCACCAAGTTGTCTAACAATATCTATGTTTATTATCAAAATCTATACTATATTACCTGTTTACTTACTTTTGGATTATTGTTAAGAGAAAAAATTATAGTTTATTCATCGTGTCATAATATTTTCACCTCAAGGAAAAACTCTATATGAGACACATTTTCAAAATCCCATTAGATAACAATTTCCTAAAGGAAAACTCTCTAAGCTAACAGAGGTAGCAAGGATAAAGTATATCGATTTGATGATTCTCAAAAATTTATTTTTTGATTAAATCTAAAAATTATCTAAATTATTCGGATACATATTTGTCCTACAAAATATACGGTTTGGTCAAAGAGTATACCAATATGTATCGATTGCGAAGTCTCACTAATCAAGTGCAAAAATGTATAATGGATCCTAGATTATAAGTGAGGTTATGAAATAAAACAATAATCAGAAGTATAAGTTATAATAAAATTTCATATAAGTAAATTACAGCATTTTAATAGATATATAAACTAGCACAGTGTTCGAAATATATAATATATTGTGAGCATAGTTAGTTAAAGATACAAATGGCTTACTTCATATTTATTATTTGCATCGTCAAAAAATGATAGTGAATTACTATACGAGTAATACAAAAATTCTTCCCCTTTAATTACTGTACCACTCGCATCTGATGATAATGTCATGAAATTATCTAAGATGCCTTTATTGATTACAAATTATTGATAATAAATCGTCTACACTTTTCGTTATTTCGCTTGTGCGTTTTGCGATACATTTGGTCTAAGCTTCAATAGTGCAACCAAGCCTTACCTAACATGTGTAAATTTCCCCATCTTTACACATTATCTTCAATATTAATTAGGACACTAAAAACAAAACGAAGTCGAGAAAAGAAATCTTAGAATCGATTCACAACTCTCTCTCATAGAAATGGTTTACGAAAAGCTACGTCATTTTAAATTATAGCTAAGAGTCGAAATTCTTAATTAGAAAGCGGCATCGAAGCTTTCATTACCTAATCTAATACTGTCCTAAATCAAAACTCAGATCACTCCCGCCAAAGGAGGTGGTCCCCGTAAATATATAGATCTAATTTACCTGCTTACTTCGAACTGTGACCTAATTAAACATCTAAGGCGATCACAAATCTAGCATTCTTATTAGGGTTATTAAAAAAAGAAGATTCATTTGAAACGATGAGCTACGACTTAAATTTAATAATAGACTTTAAACTATTCAACTACGAAACTGCCAAAAAGCGAATCATCATTGCCAAAAAAGCTAAAAATCTTCACTCAATATTTATGTATTAATCTATGGATACCTTTGAATATATCAATTTAGTGCTCTATACTTAATATTAGAAAAAGTGTCATTTTGAAACGAGATTGATAAAACTATTCGACGATAAACTGTTATAAATCTATTTTTTTAATATATTTTAAAATTTGTTTTACTTATAATATATTATAATTAATGACTGACAAACTTCACGCATTCCATGTAGAGGCACTTATCAAGTGGCTGAATTCATGATGAATATAATAGTGCACATTATTGCTACAATATAGCAAGAAGTCTTAATAATCGATTAATATAAGCTTAATATAATGTCGAAGTTTATCACAAATATCGTAAGCATTGGACTGGATATCAATTCGATTGTATCGATTTGAATCG
The DNA here is from genome assembly GCF_905220365.1 of Vanessa cardui. Lineage (NCBI taxonomy): Eukaryota > Metazoa > Arthropoda > Insecta > Lepidoptera > Nymphalidae > Vanessa > Vanessa cardui. The sequence goes on from NC_061131.1 coordinate 13,040,186, forward strand.
AAACAATTGAATGCGTCGCAAACTTGATTTAAGACTAAACTTCTATATTACTCCATCTTAAATATATGTCACTCCATCTAATAGATCTTTATCTTTATTTTTTTATATATTGACAAATTTGTTATTGCTTGCATTTAATTTATTATGTATTTAAACATCCGGTGCTCGTATTTCAACGGTAACAGAAGTGGGTCCCGGTGCAGTAGGAGATCTGAGTGTAGCAGATCTAAGAGAGGTTGCCGAGTGGCCACTGCTAGCTCTCGATCCACGCCTAGATCCTAAATTGAAACAAATATATTAAAATTGGAAAAGAATAATAATTCAACGAAGCATGCTCATCAGCAAACCATTTTCAAAATTATTATCTCTCATGCCTTGTAATGTATCTATAGTGTGATTCTGAGTATTTTTTCCAAGTCTAATTCTTTGTTCTAATTAATGACCTCATAGATTACCGAATTGTAAAACAATTTAAGCAATGTCTAATTTCATAATACTTTATCGACAAGCTAAATCATAATTTGTTTACGTTCTCACTGTTGTTATACGTTAATGATTTTAAATGAATACTAGCCATCGGTGAATACAGTAATTCAAACGTTTGAATTTAAATCATTCATGCTTTTAATTAATACTTTCGTACTTCTAAGATCTTCATAATCCAATTTAACTAATTATATCGATGATAGCTAATTTAACTCTTGAAAGTACTTTAGTTCTTCAAGCATTTTTACCGTAATCAATGCAGTGTTTAAATATCATGCATAAATACCAATAGTTACATTAATTTATTGCGTTGCGGACGAAGCATAAATAAATTATATTCCAAATAACCTGAGGTTTTTCGGTGTAGCTGATGGCTTTGGTGAGGTCGTGCTGTTGATAAATGAAATAATGTATGAGTCACGTGGACAGTATTCGGATAGGATAAATAAAAAAGTGAAGGCAAAGCCACATTTAAACTGAAAAGTATTTATTGAAACACATTAAAAAAAAAACGAAGTGAATTAAAAAAAAATAAGATAGTGCATAGATAAAATATTTTAAAAGGTAGTTCGGACTTATCTTTTTTTTTTTCGTAACATAAATTAACTTGTACGTGTTGTTTTTCTCCTTTTTCTTAAAAGAGTGTTAACACATAGCAATCATAGATACCAATAAAAATCAAGCAAATAATAATTACACACCGATACAGAAAATATAAAAACACATAATAGCGGTAACATTGGTAGCGATACACATCAAAGAATCAAAAGATCATTATAAAGGTAGATAAAAAAGATCGATAAACAGATGCCCTAAATACCAGGACTGGGCGAATGTGGTCTGAGCTCTTGTTGGCTGGCTTGCCTCGATGGAGGACGCACGCTGACGCGTGACCCACGCCGGTCCTAAAATTAATCCAAGAAATGATTTATCAATATAGTCTATCTTTCTTGGTGGTAAAGCTTTGTGCAAGCCCATTTGGGTAGGTACCACCCACTCATCAGATATTATACCGTCAAGCAATAGTACACTATTGTTGCGTTCCGGTTTGTAAGGCGAGTGAACCAGTGTAACTACAGGCTCAAGGGACATAACATCATAATCCCAAGGTTGGTGGCACATTGGCGATGCAAGGAATGGTTAATGATTCTTACAATGCCATTGTCTGTGCGCGGAGGTGACCACTTACCATCAGGTGGCCCATGTGTTCGTTCGCCAACCTATAGCATAAAATAAAAACCAATCATAAGAGAACAAAACCAAAACACACAACGTCTGATATCAAATTGAAGAAATTTAATTGGTCGAGACCTTGAATATACAGTATCCATAAAGTGTATAAGTAACTTAGTCGAACAATGTTGTATTATAAGAAAATATATGTTGTGTATAATATAATCGAGCAATTTGCAAATATTTATCTTTATTCCATCTTCAATTTAAATATACTTATATGTACAGATTGTCAGAAAACCTCTAGTTCCCATGACTTCTATTTGCCCTATTGTTATTATTTATTTGTTTGATAGATAATACATATATATCTACTGTATAGTTACAATATGTGTATGTACGTATTTTCTTTTATTGTTTTAATTAAATTCAAGTCAATCACTAATTAGGGCCTCCATGGTTTTCTATTTGATCCAAAGGTGGCAGAGAATGCCTTAAAGCATTAAATCCTTTTGTCCCATTTACTATATGGTCTTCAATAAAGTATTTAAATAAATAAATAAAAGAGCTAGCGTGAGACTAAGAAACGTAGCGTGTTTTTTTTAATATTATTAACCGTCATGAAAATATAATTCCCATAGATTAAATACATGACGTGTTACCTGAGAGTGCAAAAGTTTAGATTCCCGTAGCAGTGAGACGTTCATTAATCGAGGGTTCGGCGTGTTAAAAATGGTGCGGTTCTCCCTCCATCTTGCTCTGAAAATATACAAAAAATATATAAATGAGGCGAGCTGGCCCAGTGGCGAGAATGCATCTTAGTAGATGTTTGCGGGTTGAAACCTAGGCAAGCACCATTGAATATTCATGTGCTTAATTTATGTTTATAATTCGTCTAGTGTTTCAAACCGAAACATAATAATAAAAGAATGATAAGTTCATTTATGTATTTATATTGACCATATTTTTAGTCCATAGTTCTACATAATTTGTTACAATAGAAAAAATACAAATATCAATATTAGATTTTAATGTGAACAAGACATTCATAGATAATGTCGAAATATCGAGCTTCACCGAATAAAAATTAAAAACATGGTAAATATCCCGAAATTAATAACTTTAGTAATATAAATATTGTAATGCAAACTGTAATTCTTTTTTTTTTAAATCATTAAAATCTTACCGGCTAAAGAGACGAAGCACGACGCAAATAATGACAAACATCAAAGCCATGCCGACCAACACGCCAATCATAGCCGGGTCTAGAGTACGAGTTGATTCTTCAACTTGTTTCACCGCTATAAAGAAAGAGGACTTATGTAACTGCATGAAATATCCGAAATATAAGTAAATAGAATCAGACAATGTTTATAATGGCGTAAACGCCATCGTTATCCCAAGTCTAAACCATACTTTTCTTGTTTATTCATTGTCTCCAATTAAAAAAAAAATATTTTTTACTATTACAGTTTTATTCACGGGTGTTTTTCAATCCTTGTAATATAGATCCTATAATTAATATATAAATATTATAACCTTTTTATAATATAAAAGTTAGACCAGTGAAATATCCTGAAAAAAACGGCTCAACTTCGGCTGTTTTCAAGATTAGCCAAATAACAGGGAGATGGACAAAGACATAGACAAATAAATATTATTTATACCATTTTAATCTCACATATTCCAATAGAATAAAATTGATCAAAATTAAATTAATAGAACGTATACGCATTAGGTGCAAGAAGCGGACTTATTGGTATGTCCGTCAATATTTCTATCACGTATTTGTATTTATTATATGTATTATAGTAAAATAAATTTCAAATTGTTCCCATTTGAATGTCACGGGCATTGTAACATGAATAAATAACATGAAAATAGTCGAAGGAGAAAAAGATTATTTGTTTTATATCTGTATATAAAATCATCCGTTGTGTCTTGAAGGCTTGTAGGCAATTTAATAAGACTTTATGAGATGATATGAGAAAATATTATAAATATATTAATATAAAATACAGCCAAGAATAGAATACTCACGATTACAAGCGAAACCGCCATCGACTGTCATTTCAGCGACCATCTCGTACAAGCACACGCAGCGCTCATTTCTGCACTCAGTCATGAGCACTGCCTCTTCACATTGCTGGTTGAATGCACATGTCTCGTTAATGCCGGCCGCTGGAAAAATTCATGATATTTATGATATTATAGACAAATAAAATGAAGAAAAAATCATGACCTGTCGACCGATTTGGGGCACGATTTTTATTCTCTTGATAGACAAGCTAAACGCACACAAATTTGTGCCCATAATTAGTGCACTTCTATAATCTCTGTATCGATAAAACGGCTAATTCGATACGATAATATATTAGAAACGTATCATATATACGCAATAATACAAATAACACAATTACGTATTAAAAACATTATTATTGTAATCCAATAATTTTCATTGTCTTCTCCGAAAGAGAAGCACGGTGCACACTATCAATGCCCTATCGACCGCTGGCGCTATGATGTTATGTTCTTTGTGCCTGTTATACTAACTCACTTATCCTTAAAAATAAACATCATACTTTTTAAATATTATAAGCCGAACTTATTGTGGGTAGTTGGCGTACCTTCTGACTCGTATAAAAACGACCGCTCGATAGATTGCAAGTCACTTTGTCATCAGTCGTCGGTCGGCAAGAGTGTCGGTACTTTCACTACTTAGCAGTAAGATCGTTTATTTATAATTGTGGGTCTATGTGTATTTATACGTTTGTCATATCTGAAGTTAACGGTTGTTTGTGACTGGTCAATATTTTGAATTACTGTTAAAAATTAAGATTATTTTTAATTATTTTTCCTTCTGATTGCTAAAAATATATTTTTAGTAGCCGTTGTTAATTATAGAACAATTGTGTGGAAATCGCGCTTTAATCGCCTGGCCACGGGAAATTCGCCGACGCGAAATTTTGCGCGGTGCGAACGGCGAAGCATGTACATTGCTATACGTTTGTCTCATTCGCAAGACGCTTCGACGCGAATATTCGTGCGGTGCGACCGCACGAATATTCGCGTCCACGAATTTCTCGTGGTCAGGCGGTAAGATATATATTAAATATTCCTTAAACTGGCAACGCGTCACCACCTTTGGAACTAAATAGCTATTATGGATTTATATATCCCTTATGCCTATAATAACACTAGTTCACTGACCAATTGGAATACAAGAATACTTAGAATTGCTGTTTAACGGCAGAATTATTAATATAAATGACAAAGATTGGGTGGTACATACGACGGACTTGCACAAGCCCTATTAACAAGTAAATCACAAATCTATTTATCTATTTTATTTTTTATCTATTTTACGATAAAATATATATTAAGTTATTGACCATGCATAAGCAGGACCTACCTAAAGTTCTATAAATAAGTGAATTGCGATCACTTTATATTTACAGTTGTGTTGATGCAATTCATTAGCAGACATATACAAAACCAATATTAAATAAATACCAATAGTATAATTTAATACTCTGTTTTATATTTTACTGAGTTTTAATTTGCTAATTCACTTGATATTATTTATTACGACAGGAATTCTATTTCACAGACGTACCATTTTCAATGTTTGCTAATATCAAGTCACGAACGTTTGAAATGTTTTTCTATGATAATAAATGTTATTCTATTCAATATTATGAGTTGGAGTTACAACTAAAATAGTACATACGTCATAGTTAAAAAATTAGCATCGCAAAAACCGAAGTGATTGCTATGGGTGCCGGAAATCAGGCTCCACTGAATCTACACATTAACGGAAATAACTTGAAGCATGTAGATAAATTCCGTTAATTTGGTAGCAGCATAACAGCCAAAGGCGACCTTGATTCGGAAATCAATAGTAGACTTGGTTCTGCAATGGCTGCTTTTGGTAATCTCCAAATCCGGGTGTTCAGATCCCATAATATCAAATTAAGTACCAAAATACAGGTGTATATGGCGATCATACTGACCATCATCTTGTACTCATCTGAGACGTGGTGTCTACATCGTAGCCAAATACGCACGCTTGACAGATTCCATCTAAGATGCCTCCGAGAAATTTTAAACATTAAATGGTCGGATCAGATTCGCAATACCGATGTTCTTCGTCGAGCTAATGTTTACGGCATTGAGGCATATTTGATGCGGCGTCAGTTGCGTTGGTGCGGGCACCTTGCGAGAATGTCAGACGAGCGAAAGGAGAAGCGCATCTTCTTTTCTGAATTAGAGTTTGGTAAACGAAAACGCGGGGGGCAGTACCTACGCTTTAAAGATGTTCAGAAAAGACACATGAAGAGCTGCGGCATTGAGGCCTCTCGCTGGGAATCTCTCGCTGAAAACAGATCTGAGTGGAGACGGCATGTACATGAAAAAGTACATGCCTATGAAGATAACAGGAAAATAGAACTAGACCTCAAACGCGACAAAATAAAAGCACGTCCGCCTGCTAATATAACATACAATTATGTAAATGGTACACTCAGTACTCACTTGCGACACATGTGGTCGCACGTTTAGTGCCAAGATTGGGTATGTTAGTCATGTGAGGTCGCATCGCAGGCTTTAAATATTACCTACTAATTACAACTTCAAGAAAGCTAAGTCACTGTAGCCGAAAACGGCTAGGTATAAAACTGCCTATAAAAACATATTATTTCATAGCCTAATGTCATATTTTTCCCTTCGTGGTATGTATATTCGTTAAATTCTAATGAATTCGATAAGTATCATTGTAATTATAAATGTCTACTAATATTAGAAAGTAACTCTGTCAGTTGCTTCTCAAGCTTACACTACGGTATATATATGACATTTGGAATGAAATATGTATACATAGTCATTATATTAGATCAGTCATCCCTTAAGGGTGTGAAAAAAGGGTATCGGAATTTGCTCAATCAATGTTGATATGAAGTGAAGGTTTGTGTACTATAAAATATTAAAAAAATCGCAGGGGTATGTGAAGGTTGGGTTAGCTATAGTATACAAAACGGTCAGCGCGTCTGTGGAGAAATTATAATAGCATACAAAAAACATTAGTTACTAAAATTTTAGTTTTTTTTTTTTTACTTAGTAAGCAGTATTTTATTTCTACGGTACAATCCAAAGTCAACGGTGACCACTTATCTCGAAATAGCCTTTTTCCTTGTCTATGTTCGTACACACAAAATTTACAAACAGAGCCATGAAAACAATAATTTAAACATCTTGTCAAAGAGAGGAAAAATAAATATTACGAATTTAAATTTGGATTAGAGTTATAGTTAGTTGCGATAAATTACAAAATGTAATGCAACGAAATAGCGCGGTAAGTCGCTTGAAGCACTACAATTAAGCTAAATAGCGCTACGAAATTAGTGTACATATAGTGTGAAGTACGTATATGGCCGACTACGTTCGTAGACAATAGAAACTAAATTGAAAAGGACAGAGCCGTGGATTAGTAACCGCATGCTCTATTATACTATTACATCAAATTCTATGTAGAAGGTATACATTGTATATATACGTACAAACATATGTATTAATACCAGTAGGTATCCAGCTAACTGGGGTAGCTTACAAAGTTGACTCTCATATATCCTTAAAAAAAATTCAGTTCTATTAAAAATAATCGCTATTTTAATTTCGAGTATTAAGACACAATAATAGAAGAAAAATATATTGAGAAGCAGTTACTGTAATGAAGTCCCAAATAAGTTTACCATTCATTAAAGTTGGATTCCAAAACTTGAAGCTGTGGCGGACTGAGACATTTTATTTGTTACAATGTTTAATAAATAAACATAAAAGTAAAATACTTTATTATTTTATGTTTATTCATAAAACATCATATATTCACAACATGTACAAAATGAAATAAGGCCACCAGACATTAAATATAAGGTCTATAATTGAAAGAAACAATTAAAACAATTTAAAATATATTTTAAAACCATTACGTAGATACAACGACCTGACACGAATGATTACAATATTGCATTATATACTCAAAGAAGTAGCAACACGCGACCGTCTAGTTCGCCTGTGTTTAATCGATGTAATGCATTTTATATATTAATTGTTTTTGTAATAATATGTTCATATATAAAAGGGATAATCAAGATAGGCTAGTAAATGAACCGCCATTATATTGATTGACTGTAAATTAAAATCTGGGCACAGAGCTTTTATGTGATTAATTTGAGTTCATTCATTCTCGTACTCCGCTTAAGAAAACCGTATTATGTTGAGTTAGGTTAGCTTGTTGCACTAAAAGAGCGTCAGAGCGTAAAGAGCGTTTTAAGGCTATCAATAATTATCATCCAAAACGATTATTTGTTTAATTGAAAAAAAAATATATTGTCAAGATGTAATTGGTACTGAAAACAAGACTCATTAGTTGAATATACTCTACCAAGTAATCTTTAGATTGATCAGAAATATATAAAGGCCGTAAAGTATAAGTAAGGCATAAAGTCTATCACTATTAAGTAATTATAATTAATGAGGTTTTGGTTTAATGGATTATTTATTGTCAAAACAAAGCATCTGCAAGCTTGAGCTCTTTACTTTTATTCGTATATAAAACATCGACCTACGCTTTTTATGTAAATGATTAATTGTTTATTTAATGGTTCATGTTAAAACGCTTTTTGGAAATAATCGTATTAGGTTGTTTGAAAAACTCTAGCAATGCACTCGGAGTAAAGTTCGATAGAATAATGACATTTTGGAAACAGTAATTTGTATCGGAATATTGAGAATAGTTAGTCGTAAATAAAATTCATATAATTAAATAATTTTAGCTGTAATCATTATTTTTAATCACACCGACCGAACAGCAAAACAAAGTATCTAAGTTAGTTTTCAAGTGTAACTTCAAACACAAGAGACATATTATGTCCTTTTCTTAGTTGTACTTGTATGCTGTGATTATCTTAGTTCTCAAGGTTTGTGTCGTATTGGCGAAGTTAATATTACTCACAAATGTCATGCTAATGCATTTAGTAGAAAGAAAAAAATATTCGTCAATGGTTGTTTGATTCTTACCTGATAACTGTTCTAACAAAAGGTCAAGCATCAATTTTCAGTTTGTAATTTATTTTTTCATTGTGAATAATTCATCTTATGCAAAGACAAAAAAAAAATATATTTAAAGATGTACATATGTAAGAAAGTAATAGAAATATATTAGGCTGCTTTTTACTTCTACACATCAAGATAGGATTTTGTATACTAATAAGCCCTATTAAGACAAAAATAAACTAATTCAGGTTACGTATTTTTGTAAATAATCATACTATATCGTATCTTAAATATATACCGCAGGCCACGTTTACTTGCAAATAGCAATGTAACCATGTAAAAATATTATAAAAACCTTTTGAATATGAATTTTCAATTAAGTCATTAAGAACGTAACCCATGAGAAATAAACGCGAACAAAGGGTAAAGGTAAGGTGTAATTAAGTAAAATTTAATTATACACTCGTAAAAGCAATTCAAATTCAATTTCTTTTCAATCAAATAATTTCTTATTTATTAATTTTAACATTTTATTATAACCCCAAGGGTATTTAAAAAAATGTATAATTTTATTTAAAAGTAATTATACATTCAAATTTAAAATAGAATACACATACCTTAATATGAGTTTTAAAGTAACTAGCTTTACTTTTTAGTTAAATTTAAACATAATAAAATACAGCTTAGAGCAGGGTTAAGACCTCATCTCCGTTTTGAGAAACATTTTGCAGCTTACGAATGATATATTTCTACCCTCACTCCCGACAAAACGAGTTAAAAACACAATGCACTTAAGCACTTACAAACTCAGTTCTTGCCTAGCATATGAATTCGGAAACATCGGCTATGATTCACTTTATTTAATCACTTTCCTATCACAAATAAAAATGGATATAAACCTTAAACTTCAGTTAAATAAAAAAACACGCATTAAAATTGCTCAGTCAGATCTTAGACTAAAATTCTTAGCATACATAGTGTTATAATATTGTTTTTACATAATGCCGTCATATATGGCAAGGATATTTGGTAATATACAGAACTTGAAGGCATTATTCAAATATCCGCTTACACTGATCGAACCGCTTTGGATGCATTAGCATGTTTGAAGAGGCTTTACGCTGATATTATATTGATTGATGAATTTTTAATATAAATATCGTCTGAAGCTTATATACAAGTAGTGTAATTTTGTACGATACAATTCTCAATTAAATCATATATATAAATATTTTTATGGTATAGGTTGGCGGACGAGCATATGGGCCACCTGATGGTAAGAGTCACCATTACCCATAGACAATGACGCTGTTAGAAATATTAACTATTCTTGAAATCTTCAAATCGCCACTAACCTTGGGAAGTAAGATATTATGTCCCTTGTGCCTGTAGTTACACTGGCTCACTCACCCTTCTAACCGGAACACAACAATACTGAGTACTGTTGTTTGGCGGTAGAATAAATGATGAGTGGGTGGTACCTACCCAGACGGGCTTGCACAAAGCCCTACCACCAAGTAAATATATTCAAATGTTTTCATGTATGGATGATAGCTCTTGTTCAAACACGTCTTGGTAGGTACTATTAATAGTTGGTATTCTACAATATTCACGATTTCATGGTTCACGGTTCCAGATTGAAGTGTGTGTGAGCTGATAAAAGGGGCGGTTAACATGTCTTACAATCCCAATAACTAAATAGAATGGTGACGCTTAGTATCGGAGAGCCAACTTTAAGTGAAAAGTTCACCAGTTGATTTTAAATTAAAATAAAATGGGTATTGGGTCATTGCTTAAAACGAACGCTTCTACCATTTTTAGAAAGGCTTTGTGCAAGCTCAGCTGAGTAGGAACTAATATATGGCTACATATTCTTCCACTAGCAATAGTCAGTAATGTTGCGTTCCAGTTTGTTGGGTAAGTGAATTAGTATAACTACAGGTACAGGGAACATTCTCTCAACGTTGGTAACGCATTGGTTCTTACATCGCCAATGTATATGGCCAATGTCTATTTGCATGTCTGCCTAAGAATAATATAAAAAAATATCGAGCCGCTAAGCCAACCCGCTAAATTAAAAAGTGACATTTACAAAAACAAATTTGGATTGTTCAGCAGCTCATTACTACTTAAATTATTATTTATTAACTTACGTTTTCCACATTTGTCCACATAGTTGGTGACCGCGAACTCCGGGTGGCAGCGGCAAGTCTTTTGCACGCTGTCACATATGGAATCCGCAAACCCGCATTCTACCACCGTGGAGCATCCATCACCATACATGGCCCCTCCGCGTTTCGATGGATCTGTAATTATAACATGGTACTTTGAAATAGACAAATTAAGAAATAATACAGCATTTCTTTAATTTTTAGATAATCATTTTGATTCGACAAGGTTATAACGTAATGTACAATATCCTGTATACATTGTACGTTACGTTTGATTTGTAAAACTAATAAACTCGTAGCACTATATAACATACTTCGTAAACAAAAATATGTATTAAAGGATTTTTATAAAACACATGTATACCGAAAAATACACATTCATATTTAGCCAGAGTAACAAAACGTTCGTCAGTGTTCAAATTCATTCCTTCATCAAGTCGTAAACTCTTAGTACCTTTTGAAACTAAAGCACTAAACTGACAACTGCATACTAAATTAAACTTAGTACGATTACTTGGTTCAAAATAGTGTAACATCTTTGGAATAAATCTAGTTTTTTATCAACATGAAATTTTTAATGTCATAGTCATTACATATTTAAATTAAATGTGATATCTTCTACTGAATTGTCAAAGTATGTCTGTCAGTATCATATATTTTCGGTAGGTAAATCAGATTATCGCTATACCGAGCACAAGAAAATAGATCTTAAGATGACGAACCTTTTATTACTCCGAATGTACAAAACAATTGGAGAATCATCTATCGATCACTTAGTGTCAAAAACTTATTTTGAGCAATATTTATTGCCTTTTATTGTTTCACTTTCAACGTCGTTTCTTAATAATCATAATGATAGTATTCAAATATCAATTCGAGATAAAAAACGTATCAAGATTTGAAGTAAAGTCTATAGTGCTTATAACAGCCGACTAAAAAATCACTCTTGCGTAACAACTTGCTTGCTCATTTATGCATTTGGATAAGTCCATATGACGCAGTACAAAAACGAGAACCACGTCCAACAAAAATAATTGTTAGTCTAGCGTTTACAAAAAAAACTTCCCAATCTTTTAAGCAACGTAGTCACTTTAACCGCACTTGAAAAACGCCAGTTAGAAATGTCAACTTTTATAAAACGACTACGGTTCTCAAAGTTTGTTAATACCGACAGATCGTGGGTTAGATTAAATTGCAGTTAAACAGAAGTATTCGGGTTATTCCAGCTCGGTGAAACTTTTCGCTGGTTCGTTATTTTAAAAGCCTTTTTTGATTAATAAAAAAAGGTAAATGGTAGTGGAACTCTGCTGTCGAAAGCCTAACTGGGTTTGTCAATATATATAAAACTAGCGAATACGCAGTATAGTTTACGGAAGCGTAAAACAAAGCTTACCTATTTTAAATTATGGAATATACAAAAATAATGAATAAGAGTCTAGTAACACAATATACTCTTGTTGATTAAAACAATCTGTTTTATTACACATGACATATTGCAATGTATACACATACACAAGTATATGCATGTACGGTGCATATAGAATATCATAAGAAGCAGATGACTTTACTTCTTCATTTTTACAATCCGATAGGACGATACCTACTAGGTATCTTGACAATCTGACTCAGAAACTACTTAACTCAATAAAATAGTATTAGTAGTAGTAAGTATTTAAATCCAGGGCTTCGGCGTGGGCAACAGATTATTATTCAATATAAAAATCACTAAACATCCAATAAATCAAGCATAATATTGCCTTACAAATAATTTTTAATGTGTAATAAATCAAGTATATTAAATCATACTCACCAAACGCATTAGCGGTCGTAATTTCGAGCTCGGCCGAGCAGGGCCCGAGCGCGATCAGCGCCACGAGCCCGGCGAGCGCGGCTCGCCTCGAGCGCTCGGCCAGCATCCCGCTCACTACGCCCCCCGTCACATACCAACCAACCCTCTGCAAAATATATACACACCATCAGTATAATAAAACACATCCTTTATCAGTATGCCTAAACAACAACAACAGCAGCCTGTAAATTCGCACTGCTGGGCTAAAGGCCTCCTCTCCCTTTGAGGAGAAGGTTTGGAACATATTCCACCACGCTGTTCTAGTGCGGATTGGTGGAATACACATGTGGCAGAATCTCTATGAAATTTGTCTCATGCAGGTTTCCTCACGATGTTTTCCTTCACCGCTGAGCACGAGATGAATTATAAAGACAAATTAAGCACATGAATCAGCGGTGCTTGCCTCGGTTTGAACCCGCAATAATCGGTTAAGATGCACGCGTTCTAACCACTGGGCTATCTCGACTCTTGGGCCATCTCCAATCTTGCTATGCCTCAAGCTCAATCAAAAATCAAAATATACTTTATTCAAGTAGGCTCTTACAAGCACTTTTGAATCGTCATTTAACAACTATTTTAAGTGAAGCTACCATCGTTTCGGAAAGTAAATTCTACCGCGAAAAACTGGCAAGAGACTGAGTAATTACTCTTTTTTAACAAAGAGAAAACAGTCATGTTAGCTAATAACAATTATATATGTATGTAATATATCCTGCCTGGAAGTCAACAAGTATTATTGCACGCTTTGTTATCGTCTTTTTATCTTGTATTAAAAAAAATCCTTTTATAACAATATATTTTTTACAAATAATTTGAATTTATGAAACGGGAAAGTTAAAAATATCTGTGGAATTTTATTTTTATTCTGTTGGAAACATTACATTACATAAACAAAAATAACATTTTAAATTCATATCGTTTTAATCTATAACAAAATAAATAATTCCATTACCATTCGAAATTTGAAATCACACTAATTGTGTGAATGATTGAATTATCATCGTAACAGATTAAAACAAAATTAACTAACTAATCGAACGCGTGTTTCGAATTTCGAACTGATTTATCTCCTGTCACCTGTCACACTGTCATGACGTATTTCAAATAAGTTTTAGTGTAAGCCGACATCGAGCCTATGCCCAATTATTGATGATATCAATTAACCCCAGTATCATAAACTTAATTACAGCAATAAAAATCAAATGCCCTTCTTTTTAATATCTATAATATTAGGTTCTTCGAATAGAAGTTTTAATGTCCATAGCGTGCGTCATATTGAGTCCCAATAATAATCACGGTGTAGTGTATATTGTATCATAAAATCATTGAGTCTATATCAATTTTATTTACCTGAGAATCATAAATATATATACTTGGTATAAATAAATACGTGATCTATCATAGTTGAAAAATATTAGCATTATTTTGGCTACAGTTGTAGTTATTTTGTGTAAATAAATTATTTATTTATAATTACAGAATAAATGAAATTAACTATATTTTTGCTCGCGTTAGAAAACCAAAATGTAGGTTTGTAATAAACGCTAACAAAATCTATCATAATAATCGCAATGTGAGGGGTATATAAGCGGATAGCATCCTCTACTTTTGACTCTTCTTTTCAATAATGAAGGATGTAAAAAACATCATCTTGAACATAATTAAACTTGCAATCACTTTTTGAAGTACAAACTTTCGAATTCTTCTCAGGGTAAAATTACTCTAAAATTCGCCCGTATTTTCCCACTTACCAACGAAAAACAAATGGTAAACCGCTAGTTAATTGCTATTTCATAGCGATAGGCTTTGATTGGCCTTAACAGTGAGCTTTGGGATTAGCCTCAATAATTATTCACACACCCAGAGGATTGTAACTTGACCCATTTACGTTGGCCGTGAGTTTGAAAATTTAAATTAAGTTAGAACTAACGTCAACTAACTTCTGATTCAAATTCTCGTGACAGCTGCAATGTTCGAAAATTTGTTGAGACAGTATAACAATCGATATAATACGTAGCGATATAAATATAAAGCGATTTCAAATAAGACAAACACAATAATAAGAACAAATAAGAAATAAGAAATAAAGTATTACTAAGACGTGGAAATAAGTGGGACATTAGTTTGGGCCTGCTATATATCATACGAAGAAAAAAGTAATGTCAGGTAAACTATAAAATTTCTCAAAATTTTCTGATATATTTTTTTCTATATGAATACAATAAATGTGAAAGTAACTCTATCTGTCTGACGTTCTTTCACGGACAAGCCGTTGAGCCGAATTTTGCTGAAATTTGAATTCCAAGAAAGGGCATATAATAGGCTAACCTTTGTACCTAACACAATACATGACAATCTTAAAACGCGAACGAAGCTGTGGGCCACTACTAGTAGACTATAAGTTATTCTTTAAATATTATAATTAAGCTCCCTAGAGTTATAAACATACGAACTGTTTTGAAACTCGTCACATAATATGATACTAAAATGTCAGAAAGTCCTATGCGACATTGATTATAATTTAAATAACATTTGAAGGATATATATAATAGTAACCGCCAGTAAACCAGGCTAATAAACTACTACTAGACTACACTACTAGGCTAAAACCTCCTCTCCCTTTGATGATGATTCATTCAACACTGATGATGAACATGATGATGAACATTCCAACACTGCTCCAATGCGGGAGGAAGGATTTACATGTGTCAAAATTTCGTTGAAATTAAACACATGCAGGTTTCCTCACGACGTTTTCCTTCATTCCGAGTTCGAGATGAATTATAAACATAAATTAAGAACATGAAAATTCAGTGGTGCTTTTGGTTTGAAACCTCATCATCGGTTAAAATGTACGCTTTCTAGCCACTGAGCCATTTTGGCTCGGCATTTGAAGGTAATAGATTTCAACATTTCACGAGTGAAATACGGAGTGAGTTTCAACATTCTAGCTTTGTGTTCTAGAATGTTCTGTTTCGTATATGAATGGAAATTGTGATAGCGACCGGAAGATAAATAGTCACCTCATGCTTTCTGTGAGAGAGAATTCTGAATGAGAGGGAACGTGATACCGAGTGTAGAATCTCAATTGTTATTTGCTTGTGTTTGTGATGTTATTGTTAAGCATTAAATGGAGAAACGTATACTCTGCCAAGGTTGATAATTCATTATGCCAAAGGATAATAATCTATTGTGCTATCTACATTTACTGCTCTAGAGTTGAATTTTAGATTTTCCTATTTTTAAGTCGCATAAGACATTATATAAAATGTGCTGATAAAATGGAATCATATTACATACAATATTAGAATTCTTTGGGAGGATTTTCAACTCATCTTATCCATATAGAGATGAAATATGAATAGGTAATTTGTTTCTTTGGATCCAAAGTAGTGCCTTCCCGATTTCAATGTTGTTGATAATTTAAATTAGGTATTTATGTTTTAAATACCTATCTTTATTTTTTGTAATGTTAACAAACATATCTTCAAATTAATATCAATACAAACAATGGGTATCATTAAAATTGTTATATCGTTAGTTATTTCGAAATTCTAAACATACGACTATATGGTTTTTATATTATATTATTAATGATATTTTATTATTTTGGATATAAAAATGAATGTTGAACAAAAGCATTTTGTTTAAATCGTATACAATATATATAATATAAATAATTTCGGCGTTGAAGTTAACTACATAATCATAATCATATCATAAAAGTACTTAAAGAAAAAGTTTTTGAAGAAGAGAGAAGGTCAATTGTTTTCATATTATAAATTCTACCGGTTTTTTTGACTAGATAGGATACAAGGTTTTACAATATTGTAATTAAATTTTAAACTAATTTTATCTTTCTGTCTGAGTGGTTGCGCTGATAACATAATGTAATATAAAACTCAATTCGTTTTGCTGACAGCTGACAGTGTTAAATTAAAAAAAAAAAATTTGAGCAAAGCAGACTTTGATTCATTACTCAGAAATATTATCCATTAATAACCATTTAAATGTTTAAAATTTAATAAATGATTATTAAGTTGAAAAAGTTTTACATAAATATAAAATGTATATTGATATGTGGTACACTAAAAAATAACGGTACCCTCTTCGTCCCCTTCAAGAAAGTTACGGGATAACATGTACATACAAGAACTTGATATTTGAATGAAAGAATATTTGTTTTTTTTAAATGATTTTTTTAATGCTTCACCTGGTGGTAAGTGGTTCCCATTCATAGAAATGACGCTTCGAGAAATATTAACGATTCCTTACATCCCCAATACGCCACCAACTTTGGAAAGAAAGATGTCATCTCCCTTGTATAGTATAGAATATGAATGAAATTTACATTCTTTGTTGTCCAGTATAAAATATTCATCCTTTAAAAGAACCAACGAATTGGCCAACACGTTGTAACACGTTTGTGCAAATCTTCATGCTGGCGAAAATTCGGATTCAATCCGACAATAGAGACTACAATGATCTAGGTCAGACTGACAAATAGAGGAAGTTAAAATTTTAGACTTTCCAAACGTATGGAACTGCATCTGAGTAGCGAGATCAAGTTTGAAAAACCTTCAGTAGAATTTTCGTTGGTTTTTTCAAACTGTTTCAACATTTTTGGTGTAGTTTGTTATGTATAATATCATCTATGTGGTACATTTTATCATTATTGATTGGATTTGTATGTATCGGATATCATATCAGACAGATATTGGTAAGGGCTTTGTGCCCGTTTGAATATGTTGGTATGTGGTTGGTAACCATTCATCATAGTACTGATTTGTTCTAGTTTGAGGAGTGAGTGAGCCAGTTTGACTATTAGCGCAATGAACATAACATTTTGGTGCTGCAATGGCGCAATGGTTGAAATTTGATGACAAATAATTCGAATTTCGAATTTCCCAAAATGTTAATTTTGTTTAAATATATTTTATGCCTTAATGTCAATAATCCTCATGTAACCTTTTTTAATAAAGCGTTTTTTTATTATGTAGGTATGTTATTTCTGTGTGTTACATAAAATTATTTATTTACTATGACGTTTTATTAAATGGTAAAAATTAAATAATACTTTATCCACGCTTCTTTATCACCTATAACAATCCTATGCTAAACCCAAAATTGGAAACAGATGTTCATATCTCCGATCACAATTTCCTTACTTTCGGGTAACGATCACATCTCGTAATCGAATTTCTTAACTAATACAATTATATTGCCTCTGGAATATACTGCTTGGACTAAACTACGTTGGTTTATTATATTAAAATGGATCATTATGATTCATTAACCTAATGACTAATTTCCAGTGGACCTAGATTGAGACTTACAACTTTTATGACTTACAGCAATCATGTATAAGATTTGACGTTATATTCTTTAAAACCATTGTTAATAAACATAATAATGATGCCAACCTATTTTGGTACGTAGATACTTCAGCTGCGATAATCTTTTAATATAAGACTTTCTATATTTTCATGCTCGCCTATGTAATATTTCGAATTTCTTCTAAAATGGTATGACGTGTTTAAATTTCACTCATAATTAAGAAGACGTTTAGTTTCTTCATTACTTAGAAACGGCGGCAAACTCCTTTTAAGACAGTTTTCTGTTAAATGTGATCAGACATTTTTATTTTATTAATGCACCTGATGGTAAGTGGTCACCATTCCTTATATAGCTAATGCACCACCACCTCGAAAACTGAGAAATTATGTCCCTTATGTCTACAGTTAGATTGGTTTATTAACCTTTTAATCCGGAATACAACAGTACTAATTATTGTTGAGTATTGCTATTTTGCGATCGAATATCTGATGAATCGATGGTACCTACCTAGAGGGTATCACCAAGTTATGCCACCAAGTTCTACCACCAAGTAACTATTTTAATTTTCTCATTCTAAATTGCACTGAATCCTCATACCATGTTCATTAAATATCGTTATAAATTTTATAACAAAACTGTGAGATAAAAGTTAAGTCAATTTTGTTTTAAAGTATTACCAAGAATAATAAAGTAAACGTGCAACGGTTGAAAATCTTTTAAAATTTAAAATCTAGACAATTTTATATTTTAAATTTTATTACTTTTATAGCATGGAATATTCTTGCTCGTAACTAAAGGATTATTTCTTTAAGCGCTGTATTCATCTCGAAATCATTTAGTTTTTTTTAATATAAATAATTAACGAATACGCATAATAAATATTAGTACTGATTTTTCAACCTGCCTTACCTCACTACTACTAAACCTTTAGATTGTGAAGAAATTTACGAGAACTTTAGGAGTACGGACTTCTGGATGTTCTGATGTTGTTTACTATTAATTCCAGAACTATTCATACAATCCCAATGACACAAAAAAGAGAATTTTTAGCGCATTTGGGGTCAATTATAAAGATACACATTTTACTTTTATATTATACCCGTACGAAGTAGGGACAAAAAGCTAGTTATTATAAAATATCCCGGTTTCATTATGTTAATTAATTAGTGGACTTGATGCGTCCGCTACACGATACTGGTAAACAAAACACTGTGAGTCTGTATGGCACTACTAAAAGCTATAAAATTATATGCATCAAGATTTTATAACAAACATTAAAAATAATGCTTCTTCCATATTATATAATATGCTAACGTTCAAACAATTAAGTTGAAACGTGTACTCTTCCTGATTGACCCAAAGTCAGTCCTGGTACGTCGATACTTATAATTGTAATCGATTCGATAACTCTACCCGGGCTATGCTTACCTGGTATCTCAAATTCATCAAGAAGCACCTATTTAGATAAGCCTTAATACGTCGTCATATCTGTCGCGGTTTCTTTTAAGATAGCATTAAAAATACCAGATACGCTATTCATATTGAATAATTCTTAACTATGCCTAGGTAGTGTCGGTGCGTCCAAAATCTCATACAGGGTAGGTAGGAACACTCATTCAATATTTCCGCTAAACAGCAACACTTAGTATCGTTTCGGTTTGAAAGGTGAACGAGCCATTGTAGCTACACCAAGGACATCATCTTAGTTCCCTAGTGGTGCATTGGCAATATTATTGGTGAATAATATTTCTTAAAACGCCAATGGACATGGTCGATGGTAACTTGCTTGCCCTTCCATTTATCGATATCATATTAAATAAATATAAAAACCTAAAATAAAGTCACGCCTTACTAAACCAACGAATAAATGATTTAGTATACTTCAATTTTACTGCGACATAGTTTAACGGAATTAATCGAGCTGTATTTATATATACTGAAGTGAAATCAAAAGCGTATCTGTAATTTCCTGTCAGCTCCTCTTAGTATATTCCAGATTTATAATTAATCACTCAGAAGAGCCCTTTGAGAATCGTTATTTGAAGATTAAAACGGTTTCGTAAAAGTTGATTTGATAAAGCGTTTTAATAAATGGACTTTTACAAACGTTTAGCGAAGTCTTATTTAATTTTAATTAGTTTAATTTGTAAAAAAAGCATTCAGTTCTTTTTTCTTACAAATAAATAATTTTCCAATTATTTAGTCCAAGAAAAAACGTTAGCCATAAAACTTTACAGCTCTTAAGCCCTTTACCAGGTAAGCGAGATGAAGTTATAAAATTTTATTTACACAACAAAGTAGAATATTAGACTAAGTATTATTTATAGCTTAAAGTGTAATATGAGCCTAGCCATAAATACATATTGTAGCAAAAAATATATATAATTCGATTTTCAAAAAAAGGCTTGATAAGACTCACTTTTCCCAGCTCAAATGCAAAAATGCTTCAGTACTTTAAAATCTAATAATTATAACTTAGGAATTAACGTCAATGTAAGAGAAAATATTTATCAAACTTGGCCTACCCACACTACTGTACCCTTTGTTTCCTTAATTCTCGCGAAAACGAGTTGAACATAAAATGAGGTGCACATTAGTGCTGCAAATAATAAATCACTAAGTGATTTTTAATATCAGTTTCCAAATAATTCGAGCGTAACGTTTCACGATATTGACTCATCAATCATTGTGGTAACGAGAAAAATATACATTCATACAATACTTTGGAGAATTTGATCATTGAAACTTAATCAGGCATGAAAAATCGTGGCAGATATTGAGCTCAGCACGTCAGCGTTAAAGTGAAAAGCTAGAATATCACAGGACGCCCAGCAAGTAAATAAATACATCGATGAGATTTGTAAATTGAATAAATATATTTGTTTTGTTTAGTATCCCTACATACACAGACACACAGACATACACACAAAGGAGTAGAGAGCATGGATGAAAGAGGTATAATGGAATATGTGAGCGTTATGCCCTTTTACGCAACGGTATACGAGCTGTCAATATAATCGTAGCAATTGACTTAAGTTTATTGAAGAAGTGTCTATTTATGTAAGTATCAATTTTGTCCTAGTGATACAGTGTCATCCACCAACTTGCATTGGAGCAGCCTGTTAAGCAAGATCAAAAATGCTCATCAAAGAGGATAGCAGGCCCACAGCAGTGGAATATTTACAAACAAATAACTTCTCTATTCATGAAACTCAGCAATATTGACAGAGCATTTTTTTTATGGAATAGCTTGGCGGACGACATGTGCCACCTGATGGTAAGTGGTCACCATCACCCATAGACAATGACGCTGTAAGAAATATTAACTATTCCTTACATCGTCAATGCGCCACCAACCTTGGGAACTAAGATGCTATGTCCGTTGTGCCTGTAATTACACTGGCTCACTCATCCTTCAAACCGGGACACAATAATACTGCGTACTGTTGTTTAGCGGTAGAATATCTGATGAGTGGGTGGTACCTACCCTTGCGGGCTTGCACAAAGCCCTACCACCAAATATATTCGTTTCTTTAATGATTTCATTCGTTTCAAATATTTAAAATTTAATTGCATATATTATCTCCATATCAATTTTAAGAAGGTTTAGTATTAAAAATTATAATTATTTCATAGATACCTCGATTCGGTATAGACTTAAATGGGTCCAAATTTATTTTCGAAGTTGATAAAAGCTTAGTAAGGTAAGGGTATTATTTTTAATGAATGCAAAAATACTAAAATGTTTTCGACATTTACGAATATATTTTTTTGTTATTAACATGGCCTGTAGCTCATTTCTTAAAAATCAAATTCAGTTAGTTAACTCGTAATAATTATAATGTGCGTGAGTCACGCTCGGAAAACCCCAAAACTCAGGAAATCAATGGAAGGGAGCCTTGTTAGTTTAATAAAATGTTAACTTCAGTAAGTTCATTCAATCGTTGCATAATATTTTGTGTTGAAAAATAATTTCGTTCCGTCGCTTTGTCAAAAATGTTTTATTCAATACATGAAATTCGTGGATTGAATATTTAATTGACTTGTTCCAATCACTTCATATTTGTTTCGGGTTGTATTTCAGCAAAATGTAACTATATTTTAAGCATCGATTTTTAAGGCAAATAAGTTTTAAATTTGGAACAAAAACATTTACTGCATTTATTTCCTGTGATTGCGAAATTTCATTCCTTTGATTGCGTACTTATCTGATAGGAATTCAAATAATTTTTTACTCATGGAAATTCATATCATATTCATATCATAAAAAATATTTCACAGCCGTTTTTACAGAAAAAAAATACAGCAAACTTCAATAGTCCCACTGAATATTTGTCTCCAGAAACGCAATGTTTTTTTTTTTTAAATTGACCTTAAAAAGTAGTCACCGAATTCATCGTTTCAGTCACAACAATTTAACATTGAAACTTAGTTCCCTCATTTGGCGTCAATACTTTTTAATAATGCCAATATTTTGGGTAAACAATCTACCTATTTAATTTCATTTAAAAGTACCCACAATTAATGGGTAATAACTTTTAAAAACATCACCAACGAATAACCACTTATATGTGACCTCGTTACCTTTCATAACAGTGAAATGTCAACAGCGAATTGTTTGTACAAACGAATCCGTATTTGTAACAAAATGCCTACAATTATACCGTCAGTTTGATTTCGCTAATGAACTTTAATTAAATGAGGCATATTCACTTCCACTCTTAATAAAAGATATTTTTGATACATATCGCGTATTTAATACGTCAAATTATTATTCTATATCAAGCTATTGTTTGCTTAACAAAATTGGTGGTGGTGCTAACTTTTTTGATAGGTCTGATACCACTAATGAAAGAAATAATCTCTTATAATTTACTCATGAGTTATTTAGACACAATAATTATTCAAATAACTAGATTAATCACTTAACTATATTAAATATGCGATAACCTTTCCAGATTTACTTTTACTATTTAAAACTAATACAAATATTGAAAAATTAAATTGTGTCAATTCGCCTGATTATAGTTATGAACTCCAAATAACATTTACTAATATCATAATATACTGATACGTAAGCTGACTTAAACTGCAAAAATTTGGCTGTGTAAGTTATAAATTCTGTGATTAATTACTGAACGTAAATATGGTATAATGAGGCGAGTATTCTACCATTGAACTGGGAGCCGAGATGGCCCAGTGGTTAGAACGCGTGCATCTTAACCGATGATTGCGGGTTCAAACCCAGACAAGCACCGCTGAATATTCATGTGTTAAATTTGCCTCCAACCCGCATTGGAACTGCGTGGTGAAATATGACACTTTCTCAAAGGGCTTAGCCCACCAGTGGGAAATTTACAAGCTGTTGTTGTTGTTGTTGTAAATATAGTGCGCAGTCATGTGTTAATAATGTGTCACCAACCGATATCGGAAAGCTAGCCTTATAGAGAGCCCTTAGCCCAACAAGAAGATATACACAGGCTGTTCAATCTGTGGCTTGCAATAAAGTTGATGCAGAGCTGTGTGGACTTATAACATGTCACAATGTGTCCTCTGCCTTATTGAAGTACAATTCACTTATCGAATCTCTAGTCTACATGTCATTGTGTACACGTCTTTATGTTTATAGATCTTCATGACATCGGGCCACTTACGTGAGAGTACAGCTAGACTTAGAAAAGATTATATATTCATCATTCCTGAAGATGTAACGCTCTCAACACATTCGCTTGCTGACATGACGTCACTGAAGCTAAATGTAGAGAGCACTAAGCTTCTAAAATGGGATTTGTAACATTGAAACCCTGAACTAAGAAGTCTATCTATTTTTCTTTTAAATTAACAAATAGTAACTATGAGCAATAGCACAGCATACATACGTTTGTTTTTACTAAAAAATCTGTTATAAAATTCTTCATATTAACTTTTCCTATAGTATTAACACTTTAATAAACATATTCTTTTCTAGTCTAGTCTTGTTTATTGTTAAAAGAAGTTTGTGTACAAACTTTAAACTAGGTCACGTGATTCACTTGTTTGCGCTGTTATTATTTTGGCAAGTGTGTGCTGCTATTAGTAGAGTGAAAACGTTAAACGGATTTCTAATCTACATCCTTGTAATTTTCCTAGAAACTAATTACATTTCCATACCCAGTGTTAGAAAACAAAATTATATATTTAAATGGTGGCCGTCTTGATGTAGCCGATACCACATTGTTTTTGGGATTCAGTTTGTGGACTTCAGAGGAGTCCTGATTTATCGTTTCTGACAGGAAGACTTCGATAAAATCTGTGATAACCATTGTATGTGCACAAGAAGTAAAGCTACACTTCAAACGCTAAGTTTCCGACTTCGCAAAGCCAATAAATCCTTCTTGGGGCAAGGTATCCATTTTTATAATAAAATTCCACAGACATATATAGCTTTTCCGTTTCATAAATTCAAATCATTTTTAAAAATACATTGGTAAAGAAGGCATATTATTCAATACATGATTATACATACGATAAATAAGCATGGAGTTAATAAAAGTTGACCTCCAGGCAGGATACGTTACATACATATATAATTGTATTTAACTAACATTACTGTATCATTAAATTTTGTAAAAGAGTAACTACTGAGTTTAACTGCGTAGAATCTATTTTTCGGACTAGCGGTAGATAAACTTGACATGTGTAGTTGTTACTGTCCGAACCGGTAGCTTAATATAGTTGTTAATTGACGATTCAAAAGTTCTTGTAAAAGGCTACTCGAATAAAGTATATTTTGATTTGAATTGCGACTAATACATCTGCTTGTACCAATTTTGCTTACGCATTTTAAAAAAGGTCTTGTATACAAATTTTAAAACAACTTGTCACATACCACAAACGTTGACTCAATCTGTCATTTTTATTACTTGATATATTTACTGTAAAGCCGTTCGCCGTCAGTGCCAAGCCTAAAAACGGTACATATTTCACTTAGCAATATATAACCGATATGAAATTGTTGACTGACAAATACCCCATAACCTACACTATGATACAAAGTTGGGTAAAATTTAAAGGTGACCCGTTTTGTACTG
Organism: Vanessa cardui; assembly: GCF_905220365.1. Classification (NCBI taxonomy): domain Eukaryota; kingdom Metazoa; phylum Arthropoda; class Insecta; order Lepidoptera; family Nymphalidae; genus Vanessa; species Vanessa cardui. The sequence continues at coordinate 13,065,322 of NC_061131.1, forward strand.
AACTAACAAAGAGATATTTTGAAATTTTGGTACTGTGTCTTGCATCATTAATTTTAACACACCAAGCAAATAATTACGGTGTAACCGTTTGGGTATACACCTAAAATGGTAATAGTATAAGTAATTATTACTAATCGGTAGGTATTATTTTCATTTTTCATTCACATTCAGTTTCTATATTAAAATGCCGCAGACATTTTTAACTTTGCCTTTTTGTTAATTTTTTACGATTAGTAAAAAATACATATAGGTAAATAATAACATATTTAATAAATTTTTAAATGATAAATTTTGATTTTGAATTTTATATTATTAAAAAATAGTCGTCGAATACATGAATCAAAAATGATTAATAATGTTTTCTATAATTTGACTATAGTATAGTTATTAATACCCAAACGAAAAAATGTCAACTATTTTTGGGTAAAAGTTATGTAAATAAGAGATTTTCTCTGCGACACGAAAACTCATGACAAAGGCATTCTCTAACAAAGTGCTTAAAGTTACATTCAGACAGTTTCTGCTTTAGAATTTTCACGTTGACAAAGGTTTTAGTTAACGCCTAGTTTGTTGTAAGTCAGTCTACACGAAAGGTAACTGCTGGGTATCTTTAAAGTAAAATCTTAAGTTTAAGTGCATCGTCTTAGATGCAAATTACTAGAACTAGTTAGCATAAGGCATCAGATCCCAATGTCAAATTCAAGACCCCAAGTTGAGCTCATAAATAATTATCAAAACTCTGCAGAGAAATTCTCAATGAAATCCCGGAGTCTGAAAGTGTGAAATGCTATGCCCCGGAAATCACGTAAAGACGTTGGTCCTATACCGGAACTAGTTCCGGCGCGTCGAATTTACCGACCGACTTTTTTTTTTAAAGTATGGGATGTGAGAATGCAGTGCTTTACAGGTTTGTGATCATTTACCGCAGCAGCCAAAATTGTTTGGCATACACATAACATTATTCATCCTTAAACCCATATTAAGTACATACAAATTCAGTGGTTCTTGCCTAGCTTTGAACCCGCAGGCCGCAGTAATTTTTTAAAGTTTAATGGTATAACTCCAATGATGCGGGCTTGATTTAAACCTGTTAATGCACGCGTTCTAACCACTAAAACATCTCGGCTTATGATTATAATTGATCTAGTGCTTGGCGGTGAAGGAAAAATTAGGAAACTTCCATCGGAGCAGCGTGGGAGAATTAGTTCGATCTCTTCTCTTCAGAGGAAGAGGAGACCCGAACCAAACAGTGTGACATTAATCATCGTTACATAGTATATATTGTCTATATAATCAGTGTGTTATCATATATGAGTCACACATACAATGAAACGAAAATAAATCTAATGACAAAATAATACACATCGCGATTAAAGCTTCCAGGGCTTACAAAGTAATGTACTAACTTTACATCACGATGCATTTGAAAATATACCATGTTTACTTTGCTAATGAGTATTCATTATATACACATTATATTAATGATTTTACGTCATTGTATGGCGTTCCACACGTGAACATTATTCATATTTTTATTTCTATATTTACAATACAAAGCAATTTGAGTTAATTAAATACAATTAAATTAAACACTTTTTAATTCGTACTTGGAACGTCAGTGCTCGAAATTTTATTGCTTTTTTTTTGTGAGCATTGCATTTCATCAGGCTTTAATAGGGAAATAAACGTATATGAACGTTTCTTTAATGTCTATTTGAAATATAAAAGAAGCAGAAATGCGAACCTCTATATTTTTAATAGCACGTCGAATTTTAGTAAACAAACTTTTATCTCCTGTTTTATAAAATAAGGTTCTAGTAACTAGATGTTTGAAAAATCTTCTTGGAGTGCTCTACTTTTCATAAAAAATCCAATATTTAATATAATGTTTAAAGAGGTATTAGATTCCTATTTGCTTAAAATTGTGACGATATAAGCAACTATGTTGTATTGACTATTAGAAATAAAAATAGAGCGTTTCGAAATTAAGCAGTACTGGTTTGTTTACAGTCAGAAGAACAATCACAATCGATTTAAAAGCTTTCAAACATTTTCGGACAGAAGAACTCAGTATCAATTTGAACTTATGACCTCTATGTAAATCAGGGGAAATAAACAAACATTAAACTTGATAATATCACACACCTTGTAAAGATTAGGTCACATACAGAGAGCCATCTACTATGTTTGTACCTTTTTTAGATGCTTATTTGTATTAAGAATATAAAACGAGGGCTAACTTTAATTCTAATTACTATTACAGTTAACGGCATCTGTTGTCTCTGCCATCGTGACGCGACTGCAATAGGCCGATCTCAAAGGAAAACGCATTACGAGTTACCCCTACTTGAAGTAGGGGCATATATGGAATTCACCAGTGCCCAAGACTGGGGCCTAGTACACCGGACTATCCTTTAAAACACCGTCGGTACCCTCACCTTTTTTTCAGCGGAACCCAAAAGATCGCTTTCGCATGTTACTGTGATGATCCTCCAATAATTGGCTTGCTTATACAGATTTCAAATGCTTAGGTATCTTTTCCATACCCTGGATATTGTGTGTACAGCGCTGACATCTTATCAGGTCAAAGTCACACTCCTATAGATCAGGTCCTTAAAACTCCTTAAACCTCCAAAACATGTTTTTGTTTGGAAAAATTAAATTGTAAATAATTCACAACAAACATTCGACCCAGTAAAAATGTAATGAGTTTTGCATATTCTTGTTCTTTAGTTTAAAGGTCGTGAGCTATGGCTGTTTTGAAACTTGGCAAATTGCCAATTCCAGGCTAAAGCAGAAGCGCTTGTTGGTAGACTGCATAGATCTTTGTAAATATATTTATTCGTTGCAGTAATTACCATCTTAATGGTGAAATACGTCATTTGTGGTGAAAAAACCATAATTAACCATAAAGTGTAACGCAAATACCTACTCAACAAAATACGATATTTAATACAGAAATATTCTTCATCATATATGTATCGTAAGTATAGAATAAACAACTAGTTGTCGCCCGCGACTTCTCTCGCGTTTTAGGGGGTTGCTTTTCATACGTAAGGCTAAGAAGTAGCCTATTTCCTTCCTTGGAGGTCAAGTTTGCTTCATACCAAATTTCATCAAAATCGGTTCAGCGGCTTAGAAGTGAAAGAGTGACAATCAGCAGACAGGGTTACATTAGTATAAAAACTCTTGGATAGCGGATTTCATATGGATTTATTCCATCATGAAAAAACGGTATCTATTACAATGACAATTGTAAAACCGAGAGCAGAGATGGCCCAGTGAGAGCAGAGATGGCCCAGTGGTTAGAACGCATGCATCTTAACCGATGATTGCGGGTTCAAACCCAGGCAAGCACCGCTGATTCATGTGCTTAATTTGTCTTTATAATTCATCTCGTGCTCAGCGGTGAATGAAAACATCGTGAGGAAACCTGCATGTGACAAATTTCATAGAAATTCTGCCACATGTGTATTTCACCAACCCGCATTGGAACAGCGTGGTGTAATATGTTCCAAACCTTCTCCTTAAAGGGAGAGGAGGCCTTTAGCCCAGCAGTGGGAATTTACAGGCTGTTGTTGTTGTTGTTGTAAACCGTTAATTAACCTATAAAAAACAAGTATCATAACACCACATAAAATAACAAAACACAAATATAACGAGAAACAGAAAGAGTAAGTAAACAATACAGGTATTATGTAACAAACTCGAAATGTACCGCAGAACACAATCGTAAAATGTCAGAAAGTTATACTATCAAAGGATACGCATGAAAGATTGTATCTTAAGTCGATTGTCACCGTTTTTCAAGTAAAATACGATAGCGTTCTAATAGAATAACACTGCTGAAAATAATAATCAATATAATACATCGATTATAATGTCCAATATTAATATTTAACTATTATGTCAAACAAAACACGACAAAGACAGATTAGGGCATATAAAATAAATAGTTATTTAGTGTGAACATACCGTATAATCAGTGTCAGTAAATGTCATTACATATATGCAATCATCAGATGAATCTGTAAAAAATGTATTTAATTAAATCTAATTTAGAATATGTTTTATTTTTTATTGAAATAATAGATGTTATTGTACAGATTTATATCGCGCTAATATTTGGTATTTTTGTAAATACTATTGTTCGAGAAATGTAATTGTATTCAGCTTAATTTTAATGTATACGCGAAGAATAATAGATAGTATAAGTGTGATTATTGGAGTATTTTATTTGTTGCGTTATTCCCGAATTAAGCTTATGTACGTGCGATTTGTATTCATTCATGTTTTTATTGTCCATCGACTATTTGATAACTAAGAAATCATATTAGCACATATCTATATATGATCTCATCAATGATAACAACGTTAGGTAAACATAAGATATAATACATATAGTATTTCATCACTCTTAAACAAAAAAAAAAACAAAGGAGAATAGACGGAAAATTCTGCGAAAAAATTAATAGGTATTTAGATGTTTCGCGGAACACCCGATTTGAAAATGACAAAATTCTTATTAAAAATTTCGTATTAATTAAAACAAAAGAGGAAGAGAGGAAAAGGTCACTTGAAACGCTCAACGCTTTCCTTTGGGTGAAGATTTCCGTCAGTATTTCCTGTAAGGCGCGTAAAAAATCTTCCTTCCAAAAAAAGCATTTGCTCTTTTATATAAGAGTAATCTTGGTAACAACCATGAAGATTGTACGGCAGTACAAAGTATTGATGTCTTGTAATCGTTAAGAATAATTAATGAAATTGTAGTTCAAACGACTAACACAAACGCCTCGCACCAATATATATAAATGCATAATATATTGTATCACTAGTAAACGCTTAAAATGCGCAATGCATCTTTTGTGAAGGACTCCGTGGAATGATGCAACAATTGAGTTCAAATGCCGAATTAATATATTAAGGAATAATTAATAGCTTTATTTTACGAGTACTACCCACTCATCAGAACTGTTATCACTCATAGTACTATTGTAAAGAATTACTAATAGGTATTCTTATTTACCCCTACGATGATAGCCCTAGGGACCAGGACCATCCTGTGTTTATTTACACCGTTAGATAAACCTTGAACCATTGACGCTAAAAAATCATGTAAGTTATCCATATAATTCCAACCACGTTATGCGTCACTATTCCAATCTCGTCGGTCGTATATTTGAATAAACTATAATTTTTTTCAAGAATTTTTCATACATTTCGGAGACGTGATTATCGTAATAAAAAAAAGTAACAGCCTGTAAATTTCCCACTGCTGACATAAGGCCTCCTCTTCCATAACGGAGAGGGTTTGGAATTTATTCCACCATGCTGTTCCAATGCGGTTTTGTGGAATGCACATGTGGCAGAATTTCGATAAAATTAGACACATGCAGGTTTCCTCACGATGTTTTCCTTAACCGCCGAGCACGAAATAAATTATAAACACAAATTAAGCACATATATATTGTGGTGCTTGCCTGGGTTTGAACCCGAAATCATCGGTTAAGATGCACGCGTTCTAACCACTGGGCCATCTCAGCTCGTATCGTAGACGAATACATAATAGTAGATAGAGAATATATAGTGTTCCCTTAACTTCACATAAAAGTCACTATACAAATAATTGTAAATGATAACAATACAATGTTACAAATTTTAATAACATTTGCAGTTAAAAAAAAATGTATGAAAATAACACCTACATTTTAAAATTATACAGATGATTGTTTTTTCTTTAATAACTATAAGCAAAATAAGTGAGACTATTCAATTAATAAATATCAAATCACGATCAATTTCAAACTAATAAATTAATATGAAAATAACATTAGAAAGAACAATGGTGTTCGTCAAAATTATTTTAATTAATAATCATTATATCTGAACTACACGGGTATATTATGTTTCTGATATAAGCGTAACTTTCTAAGCAATCAATGTTGACGATAGTATTATAATAATAATATCTTTGAAATAAGACAAATATATTTTATATAGAATGCAAAATGAGTTCGAATTTAAATCTAAATTTTAAAACTCATTACATTTTCTCTTATTCTTATAAAATGTTGTTTTGAGGTCAATGGCCTGAGAAATGTAGCCCTTAGCGTTTGAAGCACTTACTCAGCTAGAGGTACTTTAGACCAGCACTTAGTAATCTAGCTGTATTTAGTTTTGTTAGAATAATCATGTAACACATAATTATAAATCTACTGAAATTATTACGTCACTAATAATGATTTTATGATTACCAAAGTACGACAAAGTTATGATGAAGGTGATCGCTACGTTAACCAGCAAGATATCAAAACTACACCTAAGAAGTTTTGCAATATGGCGACTTTCGTTCATTATATTACATTAAACCTACTGACGGTACTATTTTTTCAAATATGTCAATTACATTTTGTATGATAATATATAAATAAAACTTAATTTTAATCAGCTTAAATGCTTTAAAATTAAATTCGTTTTGCTAATTAGATGAAAATGTTTAATTAAATTCCCAGATACAAATATTACACACTGAAAATTAAACAAAAGAGATCACGATATGGCTCTTGAAAATGATATTTCATATGGAATTGCATTCAATCAAGACCACCTTTTCTTCTTCCCGGAATTTCCCTCAGTGACAGGTTATTCAACCTGCTACATTCCACATTAAGCTTTAATACAAAGTATTTGAGTTGATATTACTTCGTCATTTCTACGCATGCGTGGTTACATTACCGCAGTGCGCGGCGCCTTCGAGACGAGTATGAGCGTGAGGTTCCCCCATTAAACTAAAAAACTTGTGACGTACACAAACATTTGTTCCAATTCCTTGCCAATGTTTGATCCAGTTTTATGGGGACGAATTATGCACATGCACTTTCATTGCATTCATTCGATATTTTAAGTTACGACTTCTGATACTTTTGTTCATTTATTCGAATTAATAATTAAATAGAGAGGTGTAATAATACAGTATTGCATTTGTTTTATTTGTGTATACGTTTCAGACAAATTCGACTTTTGAAATCGATTATAATATCTTGATATTTAAATTCGACGAATTCCATTACTACATCAAAGTACAGACTCATAATGAAACAATCATTTATTTAAAATCGGCAATTCTAAATTGTAAGCTGTCAGAGGTATTTTTACACATGGTATAACTATAATTTATTAGAATAATTTAATTAATAATATGTCGATTGACTAACTTTAGAATATGTTGTAATGTAATATTTTAATTTTTCACGATTAATACTGGCCGAATGTTTGATACTGGTCGGTAAAAAAAAGTCAAGAAATCGAAAGCGACGGCAGTGTCTAGTTATAATTCTAATTATTTTTCTTCGAGGGTATCATTTTTGAAATGGCAATATTATCCATTACTTAATTTAGGTTCCAAAACCGATTTGATTAAAATATTTAAACTTTGAATTGTATAATATAATCATTCTAATGTGTAACATTAAATTATTAACATAATGATAATGAATAATGTCTATTATTATATCAGAACATAATCTGCGAAATGGAGATAAAACCACAATACGATCCCGTTATTAATTATTCTGTGACGGTTTCAAAATCCATTAAATGGTAAATTAATTATTAATTGCCATATAGCGTCAGTGGGTAATAAGGTCGTAAGTACAATCATTCGTATTTCATTGTAGAATTTATTGACTAGTTACGACTTTATTATTTCATTAATTAAATAATCAATTTTTTTCTCTTTAGTTTCTATGGTAAATAAGGCGTAAAATGGTATGTATAAAAAATATAACTTATGACCCTTTTAATTGAAATTCAATGCTAATATACAGTGTGCTGCATTTACATTAATATAATTGAGCTGTTAAATAAGCTTACATATATTTAACATGTTTTCAAAAGTTTAACATATGGGTTAACTTTTTTTTATTAGTTTTACATTACATTGCATTAAGAAATTTTGCAGTTCGATTATATACATGCGATAAAACTTTGTCGAAGCCAGTCTACCACCCAATCGTCAAATGTCAGTCCACAAACAATAATACTTATTTATACTACAGTAACTTCAGGCACAAGGGAAATAAGTTGTAGTTCCGATGGATGGTGGCGCATTATCGATATGAGGTACGGTTCTATCACCACTATTAGATAGCTTATTTGCGTATACCATATGATATCATAAAAAAAAAATTACCCAATTTGTATGACAACCAACAAATACCAACTATATTTGCGGAATATCAGCGGAATTTCACATAGAAAGGAATACCTAGAAATGATTTATTGACTTCGAAGTCGGAAACATGATATTTATCTTTATATCTACTGTTTATGGTATCATTGGTTGATTATTTGAAAATTACATAATTGTGAAAATACGAGTACATTTCTTTTAACACGTGTTTTTAGTCAATACGTATGAAATCTTTGACCGTGCTTTTTTAAACAATTCCAAAACGTCTGATTAAATTTAAGCTCTTCGCATGTATTAAAGACCGTTGACAATGCAATAATTAAATTTAATTTGGTATTAAAAACTAAAAATAAAATTGACTGATACTTTGAGTGTTTTTAATCTTTTTTTGGAAATCAATTAAATATATTGTGACGTATTGTGTAAATTAAGTATTCTTACTTCACATATGTCTCTCCTAAACGTTTAAATAACTTTATGTGCTTATATTATATGCATTAAGGAAAGTTATATTTAAATAGAAAAATACTATAGTTAAATATTATTATTTTTTAAAAACGTGCCTTATATTTACTTACAGTAACTTTTAATGTCACTTCGAAAAAAATCCCTTATCTCCTATTCAGAAAAGGTTTAGAGCTTAATCCATCACTCGACTCTAAAAAGGGTCGATGGATACGTATGCGTCAATATGTTATCAAATCGATGCAAATTTCCTTAAGATATATTATGCTCGATTTCGTACCTGCTACGGTTAAGATATAGGCTCCATTCATATTTTTCAACGTTAAGTTTCATATGAGGTCCTATTGATATGAAGGATTACGGATCGATGCTTGTAACAAAAGGTATTCCTACCTGTATTCGTTTCAACAATTGCCAATGTTCTGCGAACTGTGGAAACTAAATTTTTACGACCTGTGAGCTAGTAAATCGTACATAAGGTCATTCACCTTTCACTTTGAAATACAGCAGGTGTTAAAATCGTAATCTTTTAAACAACACTATTGTGGTGATGAGAATCAAATATGAAGGCCTAATTTCTATTTGAATTTAATTTCAAGTAGACTTTTACAAGCACTTTTGACTCGTCATTTAACAAGCTATATTAAGTAAAGCTAACATCGATTCGGGATGCAAATTCTACCTAGAAGAACCGCGCAGGCAGTAGATACTCTTTTACAATATTTAAAACTACAAAGTAATTGAATAGAAGCTTAAAAATATTAACATTATCTTTCATAATAATATTTTATTTAACTGTGGATACTTTAACATAACAGTTGCGGTGGCCAATTAATGTTTTTAAAAATACAAAATTGCCAGTTTTCATTGAAATATAAGAAACATACGGTCTAGACTTATATTGAAACTCCTTACAATAACAACTTTTGCTGGGTCAAGTCGAATTGAATAAAATTTATTTAAATTTAAAAATAGAATGAGATAAATTCGAACTCCCTAATTAGAATGACATTGATGATATTGATACAACAGATAACAATTGATGCCGTTTGCATTGTAATAAATATATGAAAATATTATTATTTTTTGAATTCCGAAATCGTATCTTCTACATTACTACACACACATGCTTACACACATACAAACAGAAATATAAATAAGGCAAAAGAGCTGAGTCGTTTCAGAAAATATATTTAGTTTGCAGTAGTTTTATGTGCCTGCTTCTTAACGAGTAAGGATCTCTGTAAGGTCTTACATAACTCAGACTGATAACGCCTCACACGTTTTTGCCGCATTAAACAGCGATTTGCAATGGTCAGACAATCAGATAGATATAGTTTTGTGCTGTGCTCATGTTCTAGTTATACTTAGTTGATCTTATTTTTGATATTATAATTAAGTGTCCTTAAACTTTCAAATGAACTAGATAAATATTCTAAGATTTGATGTACCGACCATAATACGTGGAATAATTTAATTTAACTTCGTAGTTTAATACAAATCTGTGCAGCAGTAGGAGCTGAGGTGGCCCAGTGGTTAGAACGCGTGCATCTTAACCGATGATTGCGGGTTCAAACCCAGGCAAGCACCACTATATATATGTGCTTAATTGTGTTTATAATTCATCTCGTGCTCGGCGGTGAAGGAAAACATCGTGAGGAAACCTGCATGTGTCTAATTTCATCGAAATTCTGTCACATGTGCATTCCACCAACCCGCATTGGAACAGCGTGGTGGAATATGTTCCAATCTCTCTCCTTAATGGAAGAGGAGGCCTTATCTCAGCAGTGGGAAATTTACAGGCTGTTACTTTACTTTACTTTTTACTTTACAGCAATTTTGACTGATTTTATACCAAGAATGAATAGTAACTATTTTTAATTAAATGAAAATAACTATTAAAGAGTAACTGTTGATTTTTTATTACTTAATCTGGGTATAATCTACAATCAGAATCAGTGGTAACTTTAAATTAAAGTTCAAGAACCGACAAGAACCGACAAGAAAGTTCATAGTTGCACTTTTTCAACATTTAAAAATATAGTCATGTTAGTTAATTACAATTATGTATGTAATATATCCTGCTTGGAAGTCAACAAGTATTAATTCCACGCTTTTTTATCGTCTGTATAATCTTGTATTGAATAATATGCCTTCTTCGTAACCAATGTATATTTACAAATGATTTGAACTTTTGAAACGGAAAAGTTAAAAATGTATGAGGAATTTTATCATGGAAACGTATATCTTGACCCAAGAAGGATTTATTGGCTTTGCGAAGTCGGAAACTTGGTGTTATAAGTTTATTCTTACTTCTTATGCAATGATTATCACAGATTTTATCAAAATCGATCGATATTACTATGAATAAACATAGTTGTTGTGTTACTGTAATACTCAGTCTTTTTTTAATGACATGGATTATCCGAACGTAAGGGTTATTCAAAATGAAAGAAGGCTTACAAAAAATATATAATTATTTAAAACAAATTCTGGATGATCAAATCTTTTTGAATTCAATATACTTCTAATAACAACAACAACAACAACAACAGCCTATAAATTCCCACTGCTGGGCTAAAGGCCTCCTCTCCCTTTGAGGAGACGATTTTTGGAACATATTCCACCACGCTGTTCCAATGCGGGTTGGTGGAATGCACATGTGGCAGAATTTCTATGAAATTTGTCACATGCAGGTTTCCTCACGATGTTTTCATTCACCGCTGAGCACGAGATGAATTATAAAGACAAATTAAGCACATGAATCAGCGGTGCTTGCCTGGGTTTGAACCCGCAATCATCGGTTAAGATGCACGCGTTCTAACCACTGGGCCATCTCGACTCTCCTCCAGCCTATACAGATACAAAATACGAAGTTCGTGTCTTTTGTGTTATTAATGAATCTGACTTTACTTTAGCTCTTGCTAACGAAACTTTTGTAACACGGCCGAACTCATGCCGATCACGTCTCGAATCAACGCGGCTCGTCTAAATGCTTTCCTTACAAACTAGTCAATCCTAATAGGAACTCACTTCAACATAGTAAATCCGAGATGTATCGTAATTACGTTATCGACAAATTCTATTTATATTAAAACTAATTAATTTAGTTTATATCATAAGTTGAGAAGTCAGTTTATTTATTGTCGCTGTTTCTTTACATACACCTTAGCACAGGTACGTAACAAGATACCTAACACTTTTGTTTTCTTCTTCTTAACGCACTGTAATCCTTCAGCATCAATATGCCTAGCCAAGTCCTAGGTTATGTGGGATAAGAATACTTAGCTCCTGACGCAACCAACATCTTACAAGCGAACGATACCGCAATCGGATGTGGAAGCTACTTTATACCAACTGAATTGTCGTAAAGAACACTCACAGTTGTAGCAAAAGACTCGCTATGAATTAACGTATACCCCATTCCAATTGCATTAAGGAGTAGTGATCAATAAACAGCTTGTACATTAAATTGACGTGCTACCATTGGTCGAAATTTGAATAATTAATCCGTGGAATTTACTATAGATTTGTATAAAAACGAAGCTTTAATTATTTACAAAATTGAGCTGAGTAATGTCGTATCTTCTATTTTGATTAAAAAAATACGCTGTTTTCTTAAAACGGCTGAATATTTAGAAATAAAATTTGTTCTATTATATTCAACGTTTTTAAAAGTCGATATATACTTAAACGTTAACATTCAATATCATTCAAAGTATCACGAGTACATTACAATGTATACACAGTAGATACAGCAGCGTGGTTAGGTCTGCTTATTATAAATCAGATATCTATCAAGAACTGTTTGTTGTGAATCGCATGGAATATTTAAATCTATGTTACTTTATCTATAATATCTCTTAGATAGATAGATTATAGTTGGACCTATTAAGCTTTTCTAGTCCAATTAAATTCAAAAAAAGAATTACCAAAATGTTTTGTTGCAATAAAATAAAGAAAATATATGTGTGTGTTAGTTGTGTGTAAGTAATCAAGTAAATTCGAGCAAGGTTCTTTTACGAGGCCTACAGTAGAGTGAAGTAGGAAAAATCGTCACGTAAAGGAAAAGCGTTATGCATGGGGCGTAAGTCCTCTAGGCGACCTTTCGTCTCTTTCTGTTTTGATTTTACCTATATGGTTTTGTATAAATTATTTGGACTTATTTTTTGTTTCACCGGAGACTTTTGATAACAATGTTGTTTTTATTCAATACATAATAGAAAGCGAAAGCAAATTCTTCCCCTCCATCAGCTCTCGTTTTATTAAACATTTAAATCGCAATTAGTTTGCTGGAATTTGCTGGAACTTTAGTCTTTTGAGATTCAATAATTATAACACCATTCATTTTGATCAAGATATGACCAATTTTGGATTTTTAAACTAATGTAAATCTAATAAGATAAGTAAGACATTTTTTAGAATTATTTTACATGTAAAGTAGATGTGAAAACACGTCATGTTTCTTAGTGGGTTGGTTGTCATGCATTAGGCAAAAAAGTACCCTTTGTCCTTCTTAAGAGTTCAAGCTTGCTTCACAACAAATTTCATCAAAATCAGTTAATTGGTTTGGTCGTGAAAGAGCGACACACAGACAGTAAGACAGAATGACTCATTTATAAACTCAAAAAACTTTATTCAATATAGAAGCATTACACTTTCTTATTGATGGTCAATTGAAACACTACCACCGATTCGGAAAAGAAAATACCCTGACCTTAGATGAACCGGCGAAAGAAACTCAGCGGAGTGTTTTTTTTTGTTTGTCTCATATATTATATTAACAATTTAATATGAGATGAAATAGCCAGGAGGCGATCGTTTCATTCCCAAGTGTGCTATTGAACATAAACTCATTATAAATATAGATTAGTCAAAAGCTAGTTTATTAAACAACTGAACATTTTTTTAAAAGAATATCGTAAATAAGTTTTTAAATGTCAAATGATAACAACGACATGAAGACAGAGTGAGTACTCTCGTGACAAAAGCGATCCTGTCCAATGTTTATACAACGTCGAGATAACGACCTACATAAAAAACTTTGACCTCGCTTAAGAATATAAACATTGATTTTTTAATATTCGAATTATTAGACGAATAATGAAATTAGGGTTGTCAACTATGCTTCGATTATAATATTTTTATCGATTGCCAGCATATATAAATAAATAATATTAATTTAATATCAAATTCAAATCTGAATTGCTATAAAAATACATTATAAATATAATAAAATAAATGAAAAACGAAACGAGAAAGATTGTGAGACACTCGGTTGGGATGAAGATGCTTCCACTAAATTTTATGTATGTAAATAACAGATACAAAATTAATATACAATGACAACAACAAAGAATGGCATTAAATAGAAAGTGACAGATAGAAAAAGAAAGAGAGGCAACATTTTCTTACGTGAAAACTTCTTTCAGTTAACTCTTGAGCTTACCGAATGCAAAGACTTCCTTAAAAAAATAAACGCGTTTTGATTTCTTATAAAACCTTTTTACGTCACACGACTTTTATCATATCCCATCCTTCACTGGAAATCATCCAGGTGCAGATCTAACAGGCCGGCACGAAGCGTAAATACTGCCAACATTCCAATTTCGAGCCGCCATTGAGACATAACTGAACGTCCGTCCCACCCATTTGTTTGGTCGTAAGGCTTTGAGCGAGTCCGTCCACAATAGTGTCACGCCTTTATCAGATATTGAACCGCCGAACAGAAATACTTGTTATTGTTGTATTCCAGTTTGAAGTTTGATTGGGCTCAAGGTTGGTGGCGCATTGGCCAAGTGAGAAATATTAAAAATTAATATTTCTAACAGAACCAATGTAAACATCAAATACACCATTTAATCGTTCACAATTTGGACCAATAACCTTGTTATTTGTACCCTTATAAGCTTATAGACGAATAAAACAATTAAGCAGCGATAAGGGTTATCCGTTTCGGTCGTTTTAATATATTTAGTAATCAAATGAGAGCTCGTAATTGTATAAGTGTTACAGAAATTATATAATAACTTGAACTGTATACTTCTCCCCCTAATTATTGATGCGTTTGTTTTAATACTCCACATATACAACTACTGAGTTACATTACATAATTGTTTTACAACATAATGTTTTTTTGTATTAAGGTGCATTGTCAACAAAGATCAGAGAGCTATTATATATTCATAATGTAACTCGAAACACATCCACCACGAGCGTAAAATGTCAGAATTTGATATGCGATATTCACTACAATAATTATAAAGCTTATTAGCTATACGTATCAAAATGGCATGAGTGTGTGAGTTGTCAACATTTCACGAATGAGTTACGAAGTGATTTCATACAGAATCACACTGCGGAAATAGTAAGACATTGCATTTATAAATGACAACATTACGAATGATAAATAATGTGAGTTATGATATGTTGAATGTGAAACTTTCGTTTTTCTTAAAGCAGTAATATAATAATGAGAAATCTTTAAACTTACATATACCATGCGATTTGCTAATAGTCCTGTTATTCTAAACACAAAATACAGTTCTTGATAAATATATCTTATAAAAATAATTTCCGCACAGATAATTAAAATTGTGAAGTGACGAAAATAGGCACAGATTATGTAAGCAATGACTAAGGACGTCAAATTAATACATTGTATGAAATAGATAATAAAATATATATACCAATAAGACAAAAAAATTACAAATATGTGGCAATAGATCTCATAATTATAAAAATTCCAAGTTATTTATAAAAAGTATATTGAATTCCAAAAGATTTGATCATCCAGAATTTATTTTAAATAATTATATATTTTTTGTAAGCCTTCTTTCATTTTGAATAACCCTTACGTACGGATAATCCATGTCATTCAAAAAAGAAAACCATTTTGTTTAATCCATAATCCACACAAAGTAATAAAATTCATTTTGAATGAATCTAAATGTATTTTAATATACAACTCGGCAAATACAGCATCCGTTCATTCATTTGAAGAACAATTCTAAACGCGTAGTTTGCTGAATGAATGATTTCCCTTCACTAGTTCTAGATCAAATTTCATGACCTCAATTCTAGGTTAAACTTGTTTATTTATCATATTATTAATATTCCCGTCATCTTGGCCTGGATGGTACAACTCAATGCTATTAAAATAGGAATTGATGAGAACAAAATTCGCTCCAGTAATGTTTTAATATTAATCAAATATGTAGGTTTGGAACATATTTCATATACATAGGTAAATGGAATAAGTTCCAAACCTCTTCAAAGGGAGAGAAGGCCAGCAGTGGGAAATTTACAGGCTGTTGTTTTTTGTTTTTGTTAATATGTATCTGTATCAATATTGCATAGGAGTTTAATCCTAAGTTATTTGAAGTATATTTTGACTTTACCCATTAATTTTTAGATGATGATTTATTAAACATCGCTGTATATTTTTTTAGAGAATGTTAAATCAAAGATGAGAGAAAGAAACAAATAAGTTTTAGCCAAAGATTATCAAAATAAAGTATATACACCAGTGTAACTTTTATCGGCAAAGTTTGGCGATGACAGTCAAATATTATAATTTTGTTTTTTTAAACAAGATACCTAAATATTTGACAAGGCACCGAACGATTAGTTATTCATGTGTTTTGTTTTATGTAATTATGAAACCACTACGCCCAAGTGAACGTTCTGAACGTGAAAATTTGCGTTTTAATTACCGTTGCTGCGCTCGATATGCATTTTGAGCGTTTCGCTAATTTGCTGAGTAAACGTTCGTTATGTTTTATTTACTTATCTTTTTAATTTCAGAGAGTTTAAGAATAACTCGTCTATATAATGGAATAAGTTGTTTTTTTTAGCACGATGATCTACCTATATTTGCATAGTTATATCACGTGATCATCCTTCAAAAAAAAAGTCATGGGTGACCCTGGATGAAACTCCATTACATATCAATATCACTCATTCGAAATTCTCACTTCACTTCACTTTCAATTCACTCAATTTCATTGAATTTTAGAATGATAGGACTTATTTTATGATTAAAATAAGTCCTATCATAGTGCTTGGTAAAAGTAGTCGTCGTCCCCTCCCTCATGGATTACTAAAAAGTACCAAGAAGATATATTATAGAGTTGCTGGCATGTATTTAGAGGGGAACTTCAGGGATTACCAACTCCCATTATTGTCATAGATATACTTTAATAAATGAACATAGCGCACGCAATGAAGATACATGGCACGATTTCTTCCTGATTCGATCAAAACATATCATCATTATTGATATTGATATAGATCGTTAAACACTGCATTATATTTCTAAAATATACATATTTGTAAGTCTGTAATTGTTCAGAGATCGACGTTCGAACAGTTCAGAACAGAACAGAAGTATGTTCAATCAAATAAAATTACTAGAAAACGTTAATATAGAACAAAAGTACTCGTATATACATATTATATAAGCAGCTTTCGTTGACATCTGAATTGGCTTTGTATATCTGAATCAAAATCAAATATACTTTATTAAAGAAGGCTTTTACAAGCACTTTTGAATCGTCATTTAACAACTATTATAAGTGAAGCTACCATTGGTTCGGAAACTAGGTTCTACCGAGAAGAACCGTCAAGAAACTCATTAGTTACACTTTATCACCATTTATTCCATTGAAAAGATTCAAACTTTAAATGGTAATAACTGTACTTTCCACTTATCATAAAACAACTAAACTTTGTATAGGGTCACAAATAAAATATAAAGGAGAACGACTAAAAAAAGTACCCTAAGATGTTCATTTGAAAACGAACTAAATAAAAAATGTTTTCTTTAATATTCATTTCTAAGAAAGGTTTTCTTTCTCACGACTCATTCTAAAAAAAGTTAATGTACTGTTCCTTGAAAGCGTGCGTGCCTTAGTTACAAATGTTCTTTGATTTATAATGAATATTTCGTTTGAGCTCGGACATAGCTGTGTAAATACCTATTTGCAATTTCTAACTTATTCAATACATAATAATGTTATAAATCTGAAAGTTACTCTGTCCGCCTATTTGTCGCTTTTTCACGACTAAGTCGCTGAACCGAATTTGATGAAATTTGGGATGAAGGAAACATGAAAGAACATAGGCTACTTTTTTGCCTGACACATGATAACCAACACTTTTACCAACACAAATGTATAATAATTTTAGAATCACTCAGCGTTCAGGAGAGTCGAGATGGCCCAGTGGTTAAAACGCGTGCATCTTAATCGATCGGTTCAAACCCAGCCAAGCACCGCTGATGCATGTGCTTAATTTGTCTTTATAATTCATCTCGTGTTCAGCGGTGAAGGAAAACATCGTGAGCAAACCTGCACGTGACAAATTTCATAGAAATTCTGCCACATGTCTATTCCACTAACCCGCTTTGGAACAGCGTGGTGGAATATGTTCCATACCTTCTCCTCAAAAAGGGAGAGGAGGCCTTGCGTTTAAAATAATATCTTATACATTGCTGTATAATCAAACTGAAATAATAATAATACTGTCTGTAAATAAAAAGGTGTAGCCTAACTAAACAAATACAGAAGAATAATATTTATTCGAATACGAAATGAAGAATTTAATTTACTAGCATACATATAATATTTTTTTCTTCTTATCCAGCTTGAACCTTCAACGTTCTCATAAATCGATTTTAATCGAATTTTACCTGAATGGAACGCGATTCGAACCCTTAATACTGACTTTTAAAGAAAAAAAATCGATTAAAAAAAAACAAGCATTAATCCAGTTTTGCTTAATAAATTTCAATTTTTCTTTTTATTTTGAATCATACATATTTTTTTCAGAATAATAAATTTAGGTCAATTAAATTCAAACGGTCGAATCGATTCGATTATACCCTCTATCAAAAGCGCTGCTCATTGACTGGTTTTCAATGAAATGTCCGTACAGACATGTATTTTGAAGCCTTAAATTTTAAGCCTTATTATAACCGTAAATATTAAACTTCTATTTAATAACACACCTTATATAATGGATTTGTATATAATTTGTCTAAGGATTATGAACTAGACTGTGCATAATATACTCCTGTGTCTCGTTGATAATATAGTATGTGATTCTATTGACTTAATAAAGTAAAATAACTTAATTATCATTTAATTTTTTTTCGTTTTTAACTCAACAAATTTATAAGACTATTAAACTTAAGTTTTTAATATAAAGACTTGAAGTCTATAAAGGATACATAGGCATCAATAATATAATAATCATATACTAATACTATTTATATAAGAATTAAAAAGTCTTTATAATATGTATTCAAATTGAACAATAGCTATAATTATAGCCTGTAAGTAATACAATAATGGGCTGTAAAATTCACCAATTCATTTTATTCTACATGACATTATTTTTATATAACGCACACAACGACTCACGTAGGCTTTTTCAAGCTATTTTTCTTAATTATTGGGTTCTAATTTGAACCCGAAACTTCTAGTCACTGATTTGGCAATTTATATTCTTACTTATAAATATATTATTCGTTTTCAACCAAGATTTCATCTCAGCTCTAAAGATCAGCAAAATCTTCACGCAAATGAACATAAAACTCGATCAGTAGATAGCTTTCGAGAAGTGTTCCTACTCCCTCGTCCATTATCTCGAAAAACCCATTAAATGGTCCATTGTTTTCGAGACTCCAGCTTCCGACCAGCCTTGATTGCAATTTTGTCCTCATCAATACGTAATTTCGTGGAAATTAGTTCTCGCTAAGAATACCATTCCTGCTTTGGTTTCAAACTTCGATTTTTAATTTCTTATAAGGCATTCAATGAATAATAACACGGTTTTAATACTCAATTAATACCTTAAGTGGAATACTTACTAGAATCTAAAAGACTCGACACCATACAACATTTCAAAAACACATGATTATTCGCCGTTAGCTTATTATTGATGATGAATAGTTTTTAGTGTGAAAATGTTCAACTTTTATGTAGATCATTTAAAGACATAAGACACTGCCTTACCACAAGAACGGTCTCTTTCAAACAACCTTCAAAAGAAAGAAAAATAAAAAAAATCTTTATAATTTTGGTTTAACTATTAATAAAAGTATCAAAATATATTCATAATTAACCTCGGTGTCCTTTTTTAACTTCTGTTTAATCATCTAATATAATGTATGTACGATATCAACCGCTGCCAAATAATGAAATAGATATTTAATTAGATAATTCTGAGTTTATCGCAACCACTTTAAAGCGTTTATATTTAATGTGATTTTTTAAAATGAACTTTATAATCAGCGCAATAGGTTACAATTTTAAATGTGGAATTATAGCATGATTTTTTTGAAAAAAAATCTGGCAAATGGTCATCACTACCCTGGTCCTGGTCCCTGGTCCCTGGTCATTAGGGCTATAAGAAATTAACCATACATTACTTCGCCAATGCGCTTCAAACCATGGTAATTAAGATGTCATGTCCCTTGTGCCTACCATCCATACCAAGTATTTCGGCTTGGCCGTGAAATATCTGATGAGTGGGATGTAGAGGTACCACCATAGAAGGGTTACAAAACCCTACCACCAAGTAAATTACAATAAAAAGAAATGGTTAGAGCGACAATTTATTGAAATCAATGAAAATCGATTGAGTCGACTAGACTACAGTGTATCCGTATCGAGCGTGCAAGGTCAAGGTAAATTAGTTTGATTACAGATTATTGGAATATCTATAATATTATACCAAGTATGATATTGCGATTTGCTGGTTGCTTAGTATTGGAACTACTGGAAGCTGAGGAATGGCTTATTGGTTTTCGAAGATTAATATCGTTAAAATAGGAATATTTTCAGAAAGTCAAAATAAGTTAGTTGGATGGAAGCTTTTTAGATTATAAATATACGTATCTCTATGCATCTTATCAATAATTTATTTTGATTTTGTACCAAAAACGCATCGTATGTATTTATACAAATACATAACATACATAACTTTAAGAAGTTGTTTAAATGATTGTAGGTGTATACCTACAATTATTTAAACGTCACTTCTTAAAGATTCTAATTATTTCCTAAAATTCACAGAAAGATTTATCCAGAGATTGAAAGAGAGTTGTAAAAGAGAAATGCTTTATCGTCAAATCGGAATGAAAAGATCTAAAAGGAATCGGTCCGGATTCCGTACTTACGATTCGCAAGATTGTAGACTTGTATACTTCTATAGACAGTTGGGTTTTTTTACGCAAGATTTCTTTGTCTCGGTGTATATTTATTCTATACCGATTTAACGAGGCACAAATATATTTTGAATATAGAATAACGCTGGCTTCGAATTCCAAAAAAAAAGCGTTATATATAACAAATGACGACCTCCGTGGTCGAGCAGTGTGCACACCGATTTTCATGGGTACGCCACTCTGAGGTCCTGGGTTCGATCCCCGGCCGAGTCAATACAGAAAGTTCATTCGTTTTCCATGTTTGGGTGTATGCGCTATCGTCGTTACTTCTGATTTTCCATAACACAAGTGCTTTAGCTACTTATATTGGGATGAGAGTAATGTATGTGATGTTGTCCAATATTTATTATTATTAACAAATGTTGTAAATTTTCCATCTATTATAACTAGGTATAATTTTCAAGTCTCATTCTCTTCTGACCTGGCCTTCTTATAATAATATCATGAAGTGACAGTGCAAAATTCACTACCACTTCAGAATTAATAATAGAGCAACGAACAAGGAACTATTGCGTCTTCGAATCTAATTTATTTCGATGATACGACATTTATATTCAACGCACGACTTCAAAATAAAGGAGTTGTATATGCATTTTAAAATATGACCTAGAAATGAATTGAAAGCGTCAATAGATCAATACTGTACGACTTTATATTCGTACATATGCATATTAATAATAAATAAATAAAATTCATTTATTACGAAGTATCACTTGTAGTATCATTAAATATTGCAAATTAAATTTATCACAGATCCCATTTTTATGGTACCATTATCTGATTTAACCAAAGATTAGCTCGAAATGAAAGCACTCTTTAATGCTTAACAGTATAAAGTATTTAATATTCAGTAATGCTAGCTCGTTTTCGGTTTTAGTTTGAAGACTGCTGCTATCAGGATTGACCATCAAGTTGCGAACGTCTTAATAATTGAGAGCATAGCACACACACCAATATACATGCTTGTAGTAGGATATATATGGTTGTAGTATCCCTAATGATCTATGTGCCTTCAAGATGGTGCCTTGACTAACAACTTGCTCAATAATTAATAATACAAGCACGAAATGTTTTATGCGCATTCTTATATCGCATTCTGAGTGAAAATCTTCATGAAATAACCGCACAGTCACGAAATTCATAGTCTCAGCGCTCTTTAGAGCTAAACTTACTTTACTAGAAAGTCTCATCGTCGAAGAACTAAAATATATGTACTAAATTTTGTTATAACTATCAATAAACAAATAAGTTAGGTTGATTTTGTCCATATACATTAGCGCCAAATTAAATTTTAGCCACTTCTTATAAAACCTATGCATCATCTACGTCAGAAACGAATATAACATTATTTTAGTTTTACACTTCTTCTATTAGAACATCATTATCAGTATCGTCTTCACGAATGTTTACGTTTTGAATAGATGGTGACGCCATTTTGCGCGTCGGCCAAAGTCGGCAGTCAAAGTGCAGATAGCGTCGTCAGCGACGAGAGTGACAAATTTGTCGCTAGTGCGCGCGTTGCTATGAAAAAACGTAAAGACGCCGACAGTTTCGTTACGGACTTATTCGCCGGTCGGCGTACACAAATGTCACCCTATTGTCGCGTCGTAACGCACGTAAAATGCGCGCAACTCCATACATATTCACGGACTTGACAAGAGTGACGAAACAGTCACCATGACAAAATCACCAGTGCGCGCTAGATCTAACGCCTACATAAAAAGTGTTGAATGTTATACGCATGAATAAGAAATACTCATTCCATATTATGATATTGGAAGTGTATTCCGACGAAAGATATGTCTCTCTGATATCGTATGGGTATGGGTATGGGTAACATCCGCTTTTATAACGTGCCCTTATGTTTAGACGACTTGACCTATTTCTTCACATGAAGGACCTTTTTTTACTTAAACTCTTTGAGAAAATGCAAGGTTTTTCTTTTCTACATCACAACTCATGTTACATGCGTACAGATTTGGACCTGAATGTATAAAATATTTAAATCACAAATATAGAATATTATCTACAAATCCATAGCCTAACCAGTGATAATAAGGCTTAAATGCAATTTGTTCAAATTTTTATGACTTCAAGAATTAACTCTTCTATTGTGATTAATGAAATATATACAACAAACTATACCAGCCTGATTAAATAATTATATCAAAATAAGGAATCAAAAGTTAAATTTTCAGAAAGACAAAATGTCAAACATGGAACAAAAGAAAAATACTGAACGCTAACAAAATTTGTAATTTAGAATTGGATAAAGTCCAATGAATTGCTTCTCACGATAATAATGCCACTGTGTTTCTGGAACAACTTGGGAGGAAAGCTGTAGAATAGAGAAAATCTAAGCATGATTACAAAAATAGTAAAGAAATATATATATTGAATTGTAATGTTGAAAGTTACAACTCAAATGTCAATTATGAATCAAAAAAGGATTTAAACTATAAAAAAACTGATGAGGTAAAATAAAAAAATCTTTATAGTTGGAAATTTTTTTTAATTAAACAAATCATTCAAATAAAGTGCTCCGGAAATCAAATAAAATACTCTTTCAGCACTACGAATAGATTTACAAACACATTACATCTATGAAGGCTCAAGAACAAAGCATGCACTAGTTTCACAAAAATTCAACTTTCTTCAACTTCATAACGTCCTAAAATTACATCGTATCAAAATTTGATCACGACAAAAGATCATGTGTATAGACAAAGCGTAATTAAAAACTTATGGTTATCTTCGGAAAATACTTGAATCTATATTAAACAACGAAGTGAAATAACAAACCTCTTTGATCAAAGAATACAAAATCCACACCAAGTATTAGATACCATTCAGGTACACTAACCTAAACCAATACAATAGGCTATTGGACTGGTTTTTAAAATCCTTTTTATATTGTTTAGTAGAGGTTAAGGATTAAGGAACCCAGTAAAAAGTTATTTTCAACCGACTTCCAAAAGGAGGAGGTTATCAATTCGTCTGTATTTTTTTTTTTTTTTTTTTTTTTTTTTTTTATGTTTGTTACCTCATAACTTTTCACTGGGTGGACCGATTTTGATAATTTTTTTTTTGTTTGAAAGGTAGTGCTTCCCGTGGGGTCCCATTTTTTTTATTTTTTTTTCCGATGATGGTATCCATGTGAAAACGACATAAGTCTTAAATTTGCATTATGTATATGCGCGAAAAATAGGTGAATAACTGAAAATCACGTTAACCAATTTTGATAATTCTTTTTTTATTATAAAATATATACTTCAAGGGTAATTTGGTGAAAGTTTGGTAAGGTTCTGAGCTCAGGATCCATGACAAAGTAACGGAACGGAAGGGAACGGAACAATTCTGAGGAGCACATTAGCGATACTCGGTCGAATCTTTTATTTATAGGTTATTTGGATATTTGAGTCACCTTCCGTAATGTGGTTATGTTTATGTAATTATCATAGTCGAATATTATAATCAACTAGCTACCCACCCCGGCTTCGCACGGGTGCAATACTGATACTAAATATACTACAGAATTTGTTTATATACGACATCACATCGCAAACTTCTAAAATTATCAGTGTTTCTTTACTATATTGTTCATGTTTTATATACACAAACCTTCCCCTTGAATCACACTATCTTTTAAAAAAAACCGCATCAAAATCCGTTGCGTAGATTTAAAGATATAGGGACAGAGAAAGCGACTTTGTTTTATACTATGTAGTGATGGAACTCCTATACGGCTCGCAGTTAGGGTGCGATATGGGGCAGAATTTCTTACTATCTTTAATCAAATTTTGTGTATGTGATGTGATGTCATATGATGTACGAAATAAAGTTGGTCTTTTTCAAAGTTTTTTTGCTGAGTTCGATTACAGCTCTTTCGAGGGATCCTTGTAGTTTACGCCGCGTGACGTATTAAATCCGCATTTTCGAAAGTCTATTTTTGCTTTATTCGCAAGTTTCCTTTGAAATTGTCCTCGAAGTAGTTTCTGACTCATATAAACGGAACGTTTAATCTACCCATATTAAAAAAAAATAGTTAGTCAACATCAGCTTCACTTAAAATCAAAAAATAAATAAAATTTTAACAAAAAGAAAAACCGACTTCAAACAAAACACTATTTTAAAACAAATGAATATGCACGAAAAAGTAATAAAAATAATTGCGTATTCAACATATTTTTTAGAGTCTTCCTAAGTTAAATGAAATGAAAAATATTAGACTACTTAAAAGTCGATTAACGATTATATCATGTAGTTATAATTATTGTTATATTTGGAGTCGGTGTCAGCCAATAAAACCCTACAGTATATCTATCAAAAAACAATACGAGAATACTTTGACAAATATGTTTTTTACAAATTACCTTTTACACAATAATATACTGGATCAATCAAGGGGCTCGTATCGCTTCTTTCTTTTGATTGTTGGGGCAAGGGCACCGTGGCTGACACCGGCTCCAAATATACCAATAACTATAACTACATGATATAATCGTTAATCGAATTTTAAGTAGTCTAATATTTTTCATTTCATTTAACTTAGGAAGACTCTAAAAAATATGTTGAATACGCAATTATTTTTATTACTTTTTCGTGCATATTCATTTGTTTTAAAATAGTGTTTTGTTTGAAGTCGGTTTTTCTTTTTGTTAAAATTTTATTTATATGTATATCTAGTGCAGCGAATTTGTCGAAAAATATCGTATTAAAAATTCCTTATTTAAATGCGCGAAAACGCTACTTGGAGAATATGGCGCTACAATGGTCATACAAACGGTCGGTGATGTCACTTGCCTTTAATCTGTGATAAATATAGCAGGCAAGCAAGGTTACTTCATCATGAGCCCTGCTAATCAGGAGCGTTTAGTGTCACGTGAAAATCGTTTCAAAAATGCATTTTTATTTATGGATTTTTGAACATATTAAGTATTTATATTTCCAGCTTTCGCTAATAACCATTTTTTAATTTATAATATATACTTATTACAATAATTGACTCTTTATTTTTCGCATTGTCGAATAGCATATTGCCACAAAGAATATTATGCAAGGCTACAAAATAAATTTCAGTAACTCTATATCGTAAGGAGTTTCATCGTTGCAATCGTTCATGCCGAATTACTCCATCTAATAAGACTTCCCGACGACACCAATAGATATTCTCCGAACAAACGGTGCATTCGTAAAACTTCTATTTACGATATTACAGGAACATAAAATTCACGCTTGTCACATAGATAGTCTAAATTCCACAAAACAGCCAGCAATACTATACTAAAACGAACTGCTTCTCCCGACTTTACTCGGCTATATTAAAGAATATTCTGTCGTACATTAAAACTAATACAAGCAGTTATATGCATATGATTTATAATATCAGATCGTCGGTGTTAAAGAAAAGACGGATAAATATTTAAAGATAAATATTAATAGGAAAAACCTCAAGCCTTACTCGAGCCGCTTGAGCCCGTTGACTTAAGCGCTCTCAGGTCATTTTTTGCTGTGGCAGTTTGATGAGCTGAAGATATTTCTTTGAGGAATTAGAAAGATGACTTATAGATTTCAGACAACCCTTAACTTTTAGAAAAAACTTGGTCATTTATTTTTGCATACATTTATATAAATTTATTAATAACACTTAAGGGGTTTTCATACTTTATTGTTTAAAACATTTAATTATTTAAATTGAATTGTATAAGTAGACTTTATTCTGTACTCATTTGAACTTTGGAACTGCTATTGCACTTTTTAATGGTAAATAGAAAGCATAACAATAAAAGCATACTTCTATTTGGATCTTTTTTGCGATCACCGCCACCATGGTTTCAAATTCACCTAATTCGGTTTATCTTGTTCTTTATTGGTCTACAACCACATGGTTTAAGTGTATGTTCTGTAATCACATTTTTTAATTGTTTTAGTAGAGGACAGCAAATGAGCCACCCGATGATAAGTGGTCGCTCCTCCTTCCATACTTGGGTTAACACCCAAATAAGGAAGGAGGAGTGAGTGACTAAGAGGTTATCTTGTCCCAATCATTACACTGGCTTACTTACCCTTCGAACCTGAAAACAATAACTGTACACACACTTGCAAAAAGTCCTACCAACAAGTGTACATAAATTATCAGGTATTCAATAACACGGCAAATATTCAATAAAGAATTGTGCTCTTTTGTACCAGAGTTGCATCACAAAGCAAGTCACCTTGTATATGGACCCTAAGCGGTTTTCACAAAAATGATGGAGAAATGTACTAATAACATGATCAAATATTTTAATTTTGTTCAAAATATAAAAGCAAAACAAGAAGATGAGATTTATAACTAAAATTGACTGAAACTAACACAAATTATCGTGATAAATCATTTAGAAAATCATTTACCAGAGAAAAATTCAGACATGATATTTTCCTAAAATGGCGCCAGTTTCGTTACGGAGACGATGAAAATCTTATTATGTTCAAAAATTGCAGCTATAAAATTCCTATCCTGATTTAAAGCGTTAAATTGTCGTCGTCCAATTTTCCTGATGAATGGCCTAGATGGACATTTCAAAATTGCATAACGCGTATTATAAAGCTCCTCTCAAACTCTGCATGCTTGAACTAAACTGAGTAACTACCAAATTTATGTGAATAATTATTTTCGTATAAAATAGTTTTCAACCGACTTCAAAAAGGAGGAGGTTATCAATTCGTCTGTTTTTTTATGTTTATTACCTCACAACTTTTAACTGGGTGGATCGATTTTGTTTTTTTTTTGTTTGAAAGGTAGTGCTTCCCGTTTGGTCCCTTTTTAATTTAATTCTGTTCTGATGATGGTCTTAAATTCTGGGGCTATTCGCGCAATCTATAACCTAGGAGCCAAGGAATCTTTAAGGCATAGATTTAAAGAAATTAAGATATTGACTGTTGCTTCTCAATACATATTTTGTAATGTTTTGTATGTTCGGAAAAATATTAATGTTTTTATGAGAAAATGTGATTCTCATAACATTGGTACAAGGAACAAACACAATCTTGTTACTCCTGTTACTCGACTGCATAGAGTCAGTAACTCTTTTGTGGGGCAATGTATACGCTTCTACAACAGGATCCCAGAAAGCGTTCAAAATGCTTCTGTTGCCAAATTTAAAAAAATTGTTAAGGAACGCTTGTGTGCAAAAGGTTACTATACAATTAGCGAGTTTATGTTTGATAGCACACCTTGGGAATGAAACGATCGCCTCCTGGCTATTTCTAATCATATACTACTATGTAAGGTACATAAATGTACATAAATTTGACAAAAAAAAATAACAGAAAAAAAAAGACCCGCTGAGTTTCTTTCGCCGGTTCTTCTCAGGTCAGGGTGTTCCTTTTTCCGAACCGGTGGTAGTGTTTATTTGACAATCAATAAGTAAGTGTAATGCTTTTATATTGAATAAAGGAATTTGAGTTTGAGTTTGAGTTTGAGGATTTTAAGAAATTCTAACACCGGCTACAAATAGAAAAATAACAATAACTACGTTATATAACCGTAAATCGACTGACTTAAGATCAGTTCTTAAGCCCCGGGCTTGAGCATGTGAGAATTTCCATATCCATATTTTGTCTCATAAGTTAAATTCGCAGGATCGATCTTGACCACTTGGCTATTGTCATTCTCACTCTTATACAAGTGATAAGATTAAAAGGAGATTGAAATATTTGTAAAATCTTAATTAATTTAAGCTCCTCGAAGACAGAAAGTCTGAACCACCAAATATTCACTTCTAAGTGGAAAATTATATATTTATTAATATATAACAGGTTTACAACTCGAAGCAGCAGAGTAGTTATCGTTAATGTCAATTAATATGGCAAACTGTTTGAAACAGTCAGGTATAATCAAAATTTAAAGCAGTTCAAACTGCCTGCAGCTAGTTACTAATATAATTTGTAGCATGTAACTACACGAATCTTCTCTAATCGAAACATATTACTTGTTCAACTTCTCAAGAGTTAACGGTTTCATTACCTGACATTAATGGTAAAGCAATGTTTGTAATGAAAATAAATCCTTTATCAAATAACAAATATATATATAGTATTGTATAGAATAAAAGTGTTGTTTTTTTATTTATAGAATGAATGAATTCAATTTTTCAAATAAATAATCTGTATCTCAATAAAGAGACAATTCTGATGTATTATAATATATTCTTACAGGAACGATCCTTCTTGTTTTCAAAAGTACGTGCAATCGTCGTTTATTTTATATGCATGGAAAGATTCTTTATTCTTGAAGACAACCAAGTTCGTAGCTTCCTATTACTTTTGCTTTTACTGTTAAAAAGTAAAAGGAAATATATTAAGTAATAAATGATATAAAAAAGTAATACAGACTTATTAAAAAAAGTATCAATATTCTCTATATTATTATTTTTTTTTTCCTTGAAACTATTCTGTTTCAACTACTCTCTATCTCTCCAATCGCTTGATTATATAACTTATCAATAATCCTAAAGTCTAAGGCCACCGTCAACATTATTGTGCAGCTATCGAACTAAGCTTATCTAACTCTTCGTGTGTTAGACGCTAATTAATGGCAGCGATGTCAGCCAGGCGATAATATAATATCCGCTACTCACTCGATGCTTCCGTTAAAAGGTGTGAAGACTCATATAGGTTTTTTTTTATTATGTTTGTATTATTTAGACTTTTATTATAGCGTTCAAGAATTCTCACTTTAGTTTAGCGGCTTATAAGCCGATTATACTAGTTTTAATCCTAATTTCCTGACAGTTAAATGTTATTGGATCTTTATGTCCAAATTTTTCTATTCATTTCGATTATGCCGTCCCATTAAATTATAATATTTGAGAGAGATACTTACTATAATTACTTTCACTGATAAGTCTTGATACTAGCTGCTTGACAAAATCGGTCAGGAGGATATCATTTCATCATCTTAACGTTACTTTCTACATAGATGTGGCCACGATAAGACTTAATGGTTGGCCCATTTTCATCCAAAGTTCTGTACTCTATTGATCAGATCTGTAGTACAGCCCTGCTACAGATCTGATCAATAGTACCATCTCTCTAAACTTAACTTTGAAATATCTTACCAATGCTCAGCGTAGCGATTATGAGCAAAACCTCCACTGCACGTGAATATATTAGACGCTTAGACTAATTAAGAACCTAGTTGAATGAAAGCGAATGATTGATTTATGTTAAGTCCGCTTTTCAGACTATGTACGACGATGTAGACTAGGTATGTAATTATTACATTTAAACATATGAACGAAATAAAAAAATATTAGTCAGTCCTTGCTTGGCAAATTCTTGGTCATAATTTAACACGATTGTTACGTCAGCAAACATTTATAATGCGTACCATACAACATGTTTTAATGAATTATGGTACTTATACAAATTGAGTAATTTAAAATGCGAATTTTCCCTGAAAACTTTATTTGATATAACAATACTGTTCATTTTGTTAACTTATATCGTGCATATTAAACACGGTTAAGGTTATTTATTTCCGAGCATTTTGATATTTGTGTAAGTAGGCAATATTTAAATGCATAATTAAAAACTATTGTGTTCAAAAACTGTAATGAAAATTGTAAATCATTCGTATTGTTTGAGAATTTTGCAGACCGGTCAATAATTTAAATTGTGTACACAGACATCGATATAAGCAAAGGATTTGTTGTTTAGTGAATAAAAATAAATAGCATAAGTTTCTAATTATATTTTTTTACTAGGGGAAAATCCAAACACATCCATGTTGTAGAAAATATTAACCATTTCTCACATATCACTTTACTTGGTCGTCGGGCTTTGAGCAAGCCCGCCTGGGTAGGTACCACCCACTCATCAGATATTCCACCGCTAAACAACAATACGCAGTATTGTTGTGTTCCGGTTTGATGGGTAAGTGAGCTAGTGTAACTACAGGCACAAGGGACACATCATCTTAGTTCCCAAGGTTAGAGGCGCATTGACGATGTAAGGAATAGTTAATATTTCTTACAGCGTCATTGTCTATGGGTGATGGTGACCACTTACCATCAGGTATACCATATGCTCGTCCGCCAACCAATTCACCTATGCGCCACTTGGGACCTTAACCTTGGAAACATCTTGTGACTTCAGTTACAGTGACTCACTTACCCGTCAAACTGAAACACAATAAAATTAAAGATGGCTGTTTGACGGTAGAATATCTGAGGATTGTATCTACCCAGACGGTAGTAAAATAATCAGGTCTTATGCTAAATTTTATTTGATTCTGTCTAGACAGTGATCAAAGAATAGACATGATATTATGGGTATATTATCGTTTTTCATTTACTGCTTCCATTATTACAAGTCAAACATAATGTATCATATTATTTTTTGTGAAAGAAAGAGACAAAAAATCTTGAAATACGTAATCACTTTTCAACATAAGTTTGACATAAACAAAATGGCTACTGCTGTGATAATTAAATTGTCTTTGTTGAGGGATGTGGCGCTTAGCACGACCTGGTACGAAATGTGTTCGATAGAATTTATCTACTATGAAGGGACAACACCCGATACTGGCTTTGATGCCCTTGTTTGTCCCTAGCATCCTATACTGTAAGTCAATTTACTATTATATGATAATAGTGACCCGCCCCAGCTTCACACGGGTGTAATACTGATACTAAATATACTACAGTATTTGTTTAATTACGACATTACATTAGACACTTTTAAAATTATCAGTGTTTTTTAACTTTATTGTTCATGTATTACATACAAAAATCTTTCTCTCGAATCACTCTATCTATTAAAGACGCCGCATCAAAATCATTAGCGTAATTTTAAAGATCAAAGCATACATAGGGACACACAGCGGTAAGCGACTTTTATACTATGTATGTAATGAGTAATGATAATGATACTATAAAGCACTTTTGAATTGTTCCCGTGTTGAATTAATTGTAAACCTACCAGTTCAAAAAGTAAATTCTACCGAGAACAACCGGCAAGAAACTCAAAAGAATACTATTAATTTAATTTTTTATATATCACACTATTATATTCTTAATATGATCTTGTATTGAATAATTTGCCTCATTTATGATTATATTTTGACACGGCATTCAAATATACCAAGTGTGCTGCCAGCGTGACTTGGAAGTACTGCATACAGATACCGTACAAATAAAAATGGTGCAAGCGTTAGCAGGTCAACTAATGTACTAGCCATGCATTTATATTTGCTCGAGTTACCGAGTCGTTGTCCTCACGCACGCGCTTACCTGTGCAAACTAGGTTGAAACGATGCGCATATAAGATGTAGTGTGTGAATGGAGCATTACGTAAGGCTTTATTCTGCTTAATGAACGCTTTGTATAGAAACTATTTTACAATTCTCGTTCCATTTCATGTCATAGTTTGCATTGTCCTGCTCGTAATATTATAATCCTTCAACAATGAAGTGTTTAGTGCCTATTATAATATTTGTTCAGATCTTATAGCTTTCCATTTTAGAGTTATTGCAGTATATACATTGGAAAGACATTACGTTGCATTAAGGACTAAACTAGCTAAAAGTTAAATTAGCGACCCACTCCGGCTTCGCACGGGTGCAATACTGATACTAAATATACTAAATACTGATACTAAATATACTACAGAATTTGTTTATTTACGACATCATAGTAGAAACTTCTAAAATTGTCAGTGTTTCTTTACTATATTGTCCATGTATTATACACAAAATCCTTCCTCTCTATTAAAAAAAACTGCATCAAAATCCGTTGCGTAGTTTTAAAAATTTAAGCATACATAGAGACTTGATTGTTTTATACTATGTAGTGACGTACAGTCAGTTATACTTTAAGTGACATCGCAATCTGTGTATAAAAATGAAACATATTATCCCTAAGTATTTACGTTTTAGTGTCAATCGATAAAAAAATTCGAAATTATAGCGTTACAATTGTACCAGTTTCTTTAGCACTTAAACTCACACATTCGTCTTCGTGAGTGTTTGTTTGTGACAAGAAGTTTGGGTCTTTATTGCAGTAAAAACTTTGGACAGGAAGAGATTGTAAAACACTTTAACGTTGAATCTACTTAGAACTGCAAAGACTTTGGACTTCTTGACACTCGAAACGATTTATCTATATGAGAACATTAGTAGCTATTAAAGTTTATATATTTTTATATAAATGATTTATTATATAACTTTATTGCTGTATTCAATAACATAATTCGAATCGACGAGTTATTTGAAGAACTATTCTTGTTAAACAAAGTTATAATCATAACAGAATAATCTACACTAACAGTATAAATAAGTTTTGACAACCTCAGTGGTCGAGTAGTGAGTACAGCGGTTTTCATGGATACGCCACTCCGAGGTCCCGGGTTCGATTCCCGTCGAGTCGATGTAGAAAATTAATTAGTTTTCTCTGTTGTCTTGGCTCTTAGTGTTGTGGTACCGTGGAAGTAACGATACCTCTGATTTTCCATGACACAAGTGCTTTAGCTACTTACATTGGGATCAGAGTAATGTATGTGATGTTGTCCAACTAAAAATAATAATAAAAAAATAAATAAATGTGAAAGTATCTCTGTCTGTCTATCGATCTGTCCTTCTTTCACTATCCAATCACTGGACCGAATTTGATAAAATTTTCTATGAAGCTAACTTCACAACTTTTTTGCCTGACACGTGACGATCAACCCCTGAAACGCGAGCTAAGCAGTGGGCGTCAACTAGTAAGTAAGATTTGATATTATTTAATACGAAATAATACATATAAAAGTAAAATAACTTCTCATCGCTTCAAATAAGATTTTCCATATTAACGAAATGATAAGCATATTTTGACAGAGTTACAAGTCTCATCTAATATTAAATAGTATCAGAAGTTTTAATGTGAATGTTATGACTTTGTTACATTATGTACGTCTGGGTGGATACCACAAACTCACCCTGTCATTTTACTATCTAGTGATAATATTCATTAGAAATATGCACCGTTGACTTCAGAAACGTACAACGTATAGTACGACATTTAGATGTACAGCAACAAGCAACAGCCTGTAAATTTCCCACTGCTGGACTATTGCCTCCTCTCCCTTTGAGGAGAAGGTTCGGAACATATTCCACCACGCTGTTCCAATGCGGGTTGATGGAATACATAATATGTGACAGAATTTCTTTGAAATCAGACACATGTATGTTTTTCTTCATCGTTGAGCACGAGATGAATTATTAATTCAAATTAAGCACATGAATATTCAATGGTCCTTGCCTGGGCTTGAACCCACAATCATCAGTTAAGATACATGTGTTCTAACCACTAGGCCATCTCGGCTATAAATTAACATGTAATTAATACCAACATAGTTTCAAACTGGATGTGTTGAAAGAATCAGGTAAAATTTAAGCCTTCTTTCGAAAATCTTTTCAATGTTCAAACAAATACGACGTCTCTTGTGATACGACTGAATACGTAAAACAAACACCGTACCTCAATATTGTTCTACAATTTTAATATTTTCATTTTTTAAATTGCAAGCCATGTTCGTTTTTTATTATTCAAGTACCATCCAAAGAACAATATCGGAGGGAAGTATTCTTTCATTATTTATACTTTAATCTACTCCGTTCCATTGGAGGTTACCATATTTATGAACAATACATGACAATGCATATACTTGTATATGCGTCATAAACCAAGATGATGATTGCTGTCATAGCGGTCATGCTCAAATACTCTCCAGGCTGCGTAGAACCTACTATCACAGACTACAAGATCGATATCTATATGTAATAGGACCTCAGGATAAATGGCTACATGAGTATTCCCTGTATTATATTTAGTGTAAACACTACCAAACCACTTCTTCCGAGCTGATACTCAGAATATGGCGAAAGAAAACCCTAAACCCTTGACTTGAACACAGGACCTCAAGATATGCGGTTTTAAAAAACCTACGATGTAGTCGCTTCTTAAATTGATTCATTCTGAACTTCAGCTGACAAACATCACAATTCAGTTACTTATTTAGAATCTAGAGTAAAGAGTTGTAACTCCGGGAAGTTTATTTCAAGGTATCTTATTATCTCGCCGGGGAAACGATAATTACGTATTTCCCGGCGCCGACAGCGCCCGAATTACTAATAAAACAAAAACCAGCGGTAACCACTCTATCTCTTCGGGGGGTATCATAGGCTCACCCATATCGCCGAGGCTATGTATCTCGCGCCCTGGATTGACCTATTTTCAACCGACTTCAAAAAGGAGGAGGTTATCAATTCGTCTGTATTTTTTTTTCTAACCTATTGTGAACTGAAATTGCATAAAACGAATGTACTTTGAGTTGTATATCCGTTTGTGTAGGTTAATGACAGTAAGTGTTGTTGTTTCGAGAGTCGAGATGGCCCAGAGGTTAGAACGCGTGCATCTTAACCGATGATTGCGGGTTCGAACCGAGGCAAGCACCGCTGATTCATGTGCTTAATTTGTCTTTATAATTCATCTCGTGCTCAGCGGTGAAGGAAAACATCGTGAGGAAACCTGCATGTGACAAATTTCATAGAAATTCTGCCACCTTTGTATTCCACCAACCCTCATTGGAACAGCGTGGTGGAATATGTTCCAAAACTTCTCCTCAAAGGGAGAGGAGGCCTTTAGCCCAGCAGTGGGAATTTACAGGCTGTTGTTGTTGTTGTTTCGGTTTGAAAGGTCAGTAAGCCAGTGTATTTATAAACTCAACAAAACATCTTATTTACGACCAAGTGGTTTATTATCCCCTATACGACGTAAACAATAAAAAAATATATTATAAAATTATTCTAATTTCATTAAAATATATTTATATATTATGTTTATTTATGCTACCCTCCTGTAACCTTCTTTCTTCAATATCTTTCCTCCATTTTAAGTATATCGAGAATAAATCGCTCTTTGAACGCTGCCTCATGTACATAATTATTACATGTGTGTAATTTGTATCTATGTTTTTGATTTACAGTGTATTGATTTGATTTAAGAATAAAATAATGATGAGAACAAAAATTATTATATAGAAATATTTAAAGGTTATTGTTATTCACTTTTGATTTTTTTTTACTAAAGTAATATTAATTACTAGCGTCCCGCCCCGTCTTCGCTCGGGTGCATAGCTGATACTGAATGTACTACAGAATTTGTTTATTTACGATATCACATTAGAAACTTCTAATATCAACATTACTATATTGTCCATATATTTTTCACAAAACCGTTGCGTAACTTTAAAGATTTATGCATACATAGGGATAAAGGGACAGAGAAAGCGATGTAGTAATTCTATATGTCTTTAAACCATACATACCAATTAACAAATCCGTTTGTTAAATTAAGCGAAAATGCATTAACGTACGTCACGTGACTATCGATCGCTTCGTGGAAAATGAAATGGAAAAGTATTAAATTTTAAACGATCTTTCATTTCGACGCCATTTATAAACGGTTTCTTACTAATATATTTGTTTGTCTAGCGATTGTGACTGCAGACGATAATTTATGTATAAAGTAAAGAGTGAAGTAAAGTAACGGCCTGTAAATTTCCCACTGCTGGGCTAAGGCCTCCTCTTCCATTAAGGAGAGGGTTCGGAACATATTCCACCACGCTGTTCCAATGCGGATTGGTGGAATGCACATGTGACAGAATTTCGATGAAATTAGACACATACAGGTTTATTAACGATGTTTTCCTTCACCGCCGAGCACGAGATGAATTATAAACACAATTAAGCACATATATATAGTGGTGCTTGCCTGGGTTTGAACCCGCAATCATCGGTTAAGATGCACGCGTTCTTACTATGGGCCATCTCAGCTCGATTTATGAATAACGCTATTTAATTGGATGTAAGAAATCGATTAATCGTTAATCGCGTTCGAATGCTAATTGTACAATACAAAAAAGCTTCAGTTACATTAATTTTCATATCAGAAACCACATTTTTATTAACTTAAATCAAACCCAGAGTACTCGCTATATAAGTCGGAGGATTAAAACGGTGATTTGCATATCGATACGCAGTCGATATCCGATGGGCTTAATAGCTACGGTCGCGTTTATATTTAAAACGATCATACGATTATCATAGTAAACAGTAAAGGTCTCATAATATTGAATGTTTCAAAATATAAAACTAACATCTAATCTAGTGGGTTTATACAACCAGTTCTGGATTATTGATTTTGAAACGTAGATGCATACAACTACCAAATATGTATTGTAGATTAGTGAAAGGAACATGGTTTTATTTCTAAAAAAAATGAGTTCGAAATTAAATATCTTATTGAAATAATCGATATGATTATGTGTATACATGTATGTTACCGCATATAAACCATATACACGAATATATATTTAAACCGGTACCTTTAAGTTCGGTAACCGATTTATGTAAGATCATTTCCTGTGACCCAAGGTTACTTGAAAGAGATAGCACTTTATCGATTTCTCAAAACGACTGCGGATTGGTTTTACTGTTATTGTATAAGAAGGAGTCGAGATGGCCCAGTGGTTCGAACGCGTGCATCTTAACCGATGATTGTGGGTTCAAACCCAGGCAAATAGGCTGATTCATGTGCTTAATTTGTCTTTATAATTCATATCGTGCTCAGCGGTGAAGGAAAACATCGTGACATCGTGCACGTGACAAATTTCATAGAAATTCTGCCACATGTGTATTCCACCAAGACGCATTGGAACAGCGTGGTGGAATATGTTCCAAATCTTCCCCTCAAAGTTAGAGGAGGCCTTTAGCCCACCAGTGGGAATTTACAGGCTGTTTTTGTTGTATAAGAAGATTTCTATTCTTAATATTATCTATTTTGAACCCAATTGTTAATTTTTGTAACACACGCACGGGTGCAATACTGGTTCTAAACATACTACAGAATTTGTTTATTTACGACACCACATTAGAAACATCTAAAATTGTCAGCGTTTCTTTACTATATTGTCCATTTATTATACGTATAAAAAATCTATCTACTAAAAAAATCGTATCAAAATCCGATGCGTAATTTTAAAGTTCTAAGCATACATAGGGACAGACAGCGTAAGCGACTTTGTTATATACTATGTAAAGCAGATACGCGGTTAAATTACCTTGCGGTAACAGCTGGCAAGATCACTAAAAATCTACAAAAAAGTTCATAAATCTCGATTAAATCTTAAGGACTCAACGTGACATAAATCTTTATAGATAAATTATAGTTATTTACTAAAAATAACCGGTATATAAAAATATTGAGTAAAACAACATCATATTTTGAAACTGATCTTAACTGTATCGGAATGGACTGTGCAATCGTATCTTATGGTAAGTTTATATTAATGAAGGAACTGTTTGTAACATGGCTTGGATGGATGGACCAAAGGCCACTCACCCCTGATTAGAAGTAAAAGCATCCTCCATCAATATCAAAATGCAAGATTCGAATACATATATAGAAAACTTTGTACATTTTTCTTCCATGTCGATACATAAATTGTAAGCACGAATTACGCAAATGAAAACTTTAGACTACGAACGCTGGTATTGAATCTGTCATCTTCAGTTGAATTTCACGTTCTCGAACCACGTGACCGTCACGGCTATATATATAATACAAGAGCATTTTCTATTCCTTCTAGAGTTTACTTTTGTGAAATTTCAAATAAAGAACCTTTTGTGCTTCAAATGAAAACCAACAATTAAGAAACCTTTGCCAAGTAAAAGTAAACATAACCAGCTACCTAACGGTAGATTACTAAACTGTAAATAGTATATTATGTTATATATAAGTGACGTCACAAGTCAGGGGTCTTAGATTTTGACGTCTATATAAGTTGGGAACTTTGTAATTAACTAGGATGACGTCATCTTATGAGACTCTATTTCCTCTATTAAAATTAGATGCATTTTATCCAAGTCACGAAACTTAATCAACGTGATGTTATTTTTCATAGTGATTTCATATATAAGGTATATATAGATGACAGAAAGGCGTGGAGTTAATACTTTTTGACTTTTAGGCAATATATTATATACAAGTATAATTGTTTTAGACTAACATGACTTTATATTGTAAATGTTGAAAAAGAGTAACTACTGAGTTTCTTGCCCGTTGTTTTTGTTAGAATCTACAATCCGAACTGATGATAGATCTGCTTAATATTATTTATAAAATCAAAAGTGCTCGTAAAAGCCTCCTTGGATAAAGTATATTTTGATTTTAATATACGTCGGGCATTCTCAGAGACTAGCTAACAGTAGAATATTATAACGACGTAGGTATATATTCATGTGCGAAAATTTGCCGATGTTCCCTCTCTATTTTCTCCCTCGTAATTCAATAGGACAGAAAATTCAAAGTGACAGCACATCCGAAACAATTTGAATACATACTTCGTGAGGCACAAAAGTGTAAACGCTATTGACTTTGATAAGTGAGACTCCGGTCTGTTACTGACATTACTAATTTGTTTACGGAACAACTCTACACCTACTAACCCAACTGGAGCACTGAACGTTTCTGGATCTATGATTTTATACGGAATATTTTTACTTAAATAAATAAATATTGGACAACATCACATACATTACTTTGATCCCAATGTAAGTAGTTAAAGTGTTATGGAAAATCAGAAGTAACGACGGTAACACAAACACCCAGACCCAAGACAACATAGAAAACTAATGTACATTTTCTACATTGACTCTACTGAAAATCGAACCCGGGACCTCGGAGTGGCGTATCCATGAACACCTGTGTACACACTACTTGACCACGGAGGTCAACGACGGTTTATACAAGTAAACAGTCAAACTCAAGGTAACATCAAATTTATATACAGTTACTTCACGTATTATATTGGACAAGAATTATCAATCTTGAAGATTATGTCATTTCTCAAAACATTTTTACAGATAACCTTTTATTTGTATACCTTTATATCAAAAAATTTACTATCTTTTAATTAAACAATTTTAATAAAACCCAATAGCATCAAAAACATATTTTTTGATTCTTAAGTTTCGATCAGTATTCCGAATAATATTCATAACTTATTTGCTGGCACATCACGTTCTGCTGGATTCCAATATTTCCAATAAAGACATTTCATTGGAATCGACTGGAGTCAGAATGCGTAGAGCATGAATTATCGGTTGAAACTAATTATTAAGGGAAATCATTATAATGGAATAAAAATGACTATAGCATATGACCAGACTTTACTCATCCTTAAAATAAAATTTGCTAGCATTGTTTACATTTATCTCATGACGTCGTAACTAATTAATAAATAATTCATTATTTAACTAGCTTTTTTCGGGACATATTAATTTTAAATCTGTTTTAAGTTAAAGTAACAATAGTTAAAACTATAACTTCTAATGTAATATTTTATTATTATATAAATGACAAGTAATGGAACATCGATAATCCGTTTTTAAATTAAGAAATATATGTTGTTCTTTATTATTCTGATATCGTCGTCAGGCGATTGTCATTTTTCTGAGGAATGTATTTCAACTCACACTAGGTCATAGTAATAATCTTATAGACGAAAAACCTTTCTCTTCGGAAAATTTCCTGACGCGACATTTTTATCCACGCAAGCAAGAATATTTCTGTTATTAATTATTATATAATGCTATAACGTAATTAGTTCACGTTCAATTAACATCACGGACGAATGGAATGTTGATTGGAGAGTGCTTGAACCTAGAATGAAGTATATATTGATTATAAATAATTAAGTAAATACTAGATTTATATTATTTTACATTAAGGACATGAATTTATCCATACAACTGGCTGGAACACAAACAAATAAAGAAAAAAAAAAACAAAAGCGCGCGAAACCGAATTAAACCGCCATTAATTTCTCTTTTTGGGCGCGGACTGCAAGGTCGATTTTGGCGTGACTTGTGATTTGTTAAAAAGTGCTAGTTGTGTTTCATTTTGGATTTGTAAGCTTAACTGACTAAGTACATTACTTATTTTTGGTTTGTTAATGAATTGTTTTAAGTATTTTAAATACTTGTCCCTTTTTAATCTATTTTACTTCGATAGATTATATATATCATATCATCATATATAATCTATATATAATCTATATATCAGCAATAAAAATAATTAGAAAACTTACGGACATAAGTACTGCTAGACTAGTTTATTTTAGTAATTTTCACAGTATTATGTCATATGGAATGTTGTTATGGGGTAATGCAGCAGAGATTGAAGTTGTTTTTATTCTACAGAAAAGAGCTATCCGATCTATTTACAATATTAGCTCCAGGACATCATTACGCGAAAAATTTAAAGAAATAGGTGTATTAACGGCTGTTTCACAATATATTTATGATAATATAATCTTTATACAAAAGAATATTAAAAATTATTCTATCAATGCTGATGTACATACTATTAATACAAGAAATAAGAATAAACTTGTAACCCCCAGTTTCCGTTTGCATACGGTAAATAGAACGTTTTTGGGCAATGGTATACGCATATATAATAAGATACCGGAAAATATAATCAATTTACCATTTTCAAAATTTAAAAATATTATTAAGACTAAATTAATAAATAAATCATACTATTCATTAAAAGAGTACTTTTTAGAAAGAAACGCCTGGAGTTAGGCTCGAGTTCCATCATAGGACGCTAATTACTGTCAATAACAGCATTGTAAATGTGTTTATTTGAAAAGAGCAACTATGCGAGTTTCTTGCCGTTTCTTCTCGCTAGAAGCTGCTTTCCGAAACGGTGGTAGTATTTGATTATTGACGATTCAAAAACGCTTCATTATGAAGTTTACTTGAATAAAATTGATTTGATTTGATTTGATTTGATTTCATCACCATCCTCAGTAAGTCTACATCCATACTTCCCCATCTGACGTCATCTCAAAAGTAACATTATTTCCAGCCTTGTCATTTTCACACAATTCATCCATCGTTTCATTTGTTTTCCTTTCCTATATTTCCATTCACTTTCAAGCTTAAAACCTTCTTCACCACACATTCCTTTCAACATTCTCATCTCTGCTGCATGCAGTTGTCTTTCATTCATCCCTTTTGTGGCCCAACACTCTGATTTATCTGGGATGGGATGGGATGGAGCGGATCTGACCATTGTCTTACAAATCTTCCCCTTAAGTTTAAGGAAAATAGGGGAAAATATAATAACAAATAATAACAAATTGTTTCCATAACCTGTCTATATAAGCATATGTTTTTAAAATTAAATAGAGATATATTTCTCAACAACACGTAAATAATGGTTTCAATATACGATAAAGTTTCAAAGCAATAAATATCAATTCGAAAGTTTATTTTAATTCAATTACCGGAGTCAACTTTATGTAGCATACTCGCGAGGCTGTGATGGCGACTTTAAAAAGAAAGTAGTTACTTATGCTAATAAGCAACTTCAGAATTGCCATTATTCGCACTGCATTTTAATAATTCTTGAATATATT
The DNA here is from genome assembly GCF_905220365.1 of Vanessa cardui. Classification (NCBI taxonomy): domain Eukaryota; kingdom Metazoa; phylum Arthropoda; class Insecta; order Lepidoptera; family Nymphalidae; genus Vanessa; species Vanessa cardui. The sequence continues at coordinate 13,107,723 of NC_061131.1, forward strand.
TCAATAACTTGGTCACTAGTACGATGGAAAGCTATTGAATGAAATACCACAATATTATAATTGGTTAAATCCTTGACTTAGTTTAATATTAAGCTGATATTTTATTTCAAATTCAGTTCTTATGATACTGTATTTTCAATCTTCGAATAAGGTTTAACTATCAAGTGAGATTTAGTGCGAAATCTTTGCGTATCTCACTGTTAACATATTACGATTTTATTAAATGTACAGATAATATGAAGAGCGTAAGCCGATCTTGATCACAGTGATTATGATACAATATCTGCACGTAAAAGATCAGTCATGATCTTATTTTACAACAACAGCCTTTGCAGAAAATTAAAGACGCTTTTTAATTACAATTTACTAAATTGATACAGTTTAATAAATCGTTTATTTTAGAGAGCCAAAAAAGTTTCCGGCTGCCTAGAGATTAGCGCTCTGGCATTAAATAAAAAAAAAAACAAATTTTAAACGTGCGAACAGACGTTGTCAGTTTAAATCGATAACAAATTAAAAAAAAAACTATCATAGGTTTCGAAACTTAAAATGGTAAAAATCTGTTGAATAAACGCGAAGCTTTCGCGTGCTACCCAATAGTAATTATTAATGTCAATGTCGACGATCACATTCTGACATTTCAAGACCGCCTTTGCAGTGAGCTTCGAGTTTTAATTTCAACACAGCCTAAGATTTCCAAAATAAGCGCTCAACCTCTGTATATAACTGTTTGTATCATAAAATCTCAGTTAAAAATTTGGTACGTCATTAGTAGTATACTAACACAACACGAAACATGTAGGAAAAAATCTATTAGATTTTTTTGTATGGAATAGATTGGCGGACAAGCATATGGGCCACCTGATAGTAAGGGGTCACCATCACCCATAGACAATGATGCTGTAAGAAATATTAACTATTCCTTACATCGTCAATGCGCCACCAACCTTGAGAACTGAGATGCTATGTCACATGTGCCTGTAGTTACACTTTCTCACTCACCCTTCAAACCGGAACACAACAATACTGCGTACTGTTGTTTAGCGGTAGAATATCTGATGAGTGGGTGGTACATACCCAGGCGGGCTTTCACAAAGCGCTACCACCAATTAAAGTAAAGTAACCTAGTTATATAAAGTTAACAATATGTAATGCAAGACCAAGACTAGACATAGCGGGTACATTCAACGTTCGGACGTCGTCGACTGAGGTTGTGTTGAATTGTGCGATAAGATTTTACGATTGAAGATTTAAAACGACACCTGCTTGCCGGTTTTCGTTATCTCTGACGCGTAACATCTGGACTATTGGCTTTGTTTATCGGACACTTGTTTTGTTTAAGGATTGGTCCTATTGTTGTTGTGGAATAGATCTTTTTAGATCTTAATTGTTTCAGTTTAATATTTATTATTGTTTATAAATATTTTCGTTTGTTTTATTGTTTTGTTTATAGATGTTTTTCGTTTTCGGCGATGGACGTCGACACTGAGCTGTCGTCCGACGCCCTAGTTCGTAGAAAACGGCCTTATGGGGGCCTTGCTATTTATAACTCCGACTCTGAAACGGAGACGGAGATGAGGTTGGCTGCGAAGAGCAAGCCTGCGATTCGCGGCAAAACCGCGAAAGGACGGGGTAGTGGCCTCGCTCGGGCAAAGGCTGAGCTGAAAGCCAAGGCCAGCGAGGCCAGAGAGGAGGCTTTCGAGCGGTCCCTGCGTAGTCGGGCGTTTCGAAAGGACGCTCCACAGGTAGTCGTGGACTCCGAGGAATCCTCATCCTCGGATGTACACACCGAAGATCCCACGAAGATGGGAGCAGAGGAACTCCGGGCACAAGCTGGCCGAAGCGCAGCCCTAATTTTGGAGGTGGCCCAAAAGTCCACCAATTTAAAAGGTGGCTTTGCAAAGAGGCTGAAGGAGTCGGCGGCTGCACTACAGGGCATTGTAGACGCCTTAGCAGCTCGGACAGAAGCCGAGGAGACGCAAAAGCTCCGTGCCGATAATGGCCGCCTGCGCAAGGAGGTGGACAGCCTCAAGGCCGAGGTAAAGGCTCATCGCCGCGAGTTTGCAGAAATGCGGACCAAGGTGGCAGGGGCAAGTGATGCTTCCGGCTCGGCACAGGATGCTCAAATGGAGAGATTTAAAGCCTCCATAATTTCTTCGGTCGGCGACATGATCAACGCACGGTTTGCCGCACTAGAGGAACGGTTGCCTCCCGCAAAAATACATCGCCCTCCGTTAGCTGCGGATAAGAGGCGGGAGGTGGCGCAGCAGATTGCTACGCCCTACACGCAGGCTGTCCAGCCTGCTCCACCGCCGAAAGCTGCACCCGCACCAAAACGGGCGCCACCTGCTGTTCCGACGGCATCTATTGCTGGTCCCTCAGGCGTCCAGCCTACGTCGGAGATAATTCCGCCACAGATGGTCCAGGAGGTGTCCTGGTCCACTGTGGTAAAAAAGGGAAAGAAGGGAAAGCAGGTTTCCCTTCCGACTGTTGCAACCACCACAGTTGCGCCTATGGTGCCTAAGGCAGGACAAGCAACTAAGCCTAAGCTATCCGCGCCTCGTACAGCTGCAGTGGTATTAACTCTGCAGCCGGAAGCGGAGAAGAAAGGCATCACGTATGCTCAGGTCTTGGAGCGCGCTGAGCAGAGCGTGAAACTCCAAGACCTTGGGATCAATGGTGGGCTCAAAGTTCGACGCTCAGCGACGGGGGCCAGAGTGTTGGAGCTGCCGAAAGCACAGACGGAACAGGCAGAGAAACTAGCCGACAAGCTCCGTACGGTGCTGGATGGAGTGGCCAACGTTGCTCGCCCCATAAGAAAGGTGGACATCAAGGTGACGGGGTTAGACGACTCCGTCACTAAAGATAAAATTATTGCCGCAGTCGTTCGCGAGGGGAGTTGCCCCGCTGAAACGGTAAGGTGCGGGGATATTTCACGAGGACCTGGTTCCATGGGTATGGTCTTCGTGTCTTGTCCAATAACTGCGGCAAAAAAGCTGGCTGACACCGGTCGTCTTTTGGTTGGGTGGAGCTCGGCCAGAGTGTACGTGATGGAGCAGCGCCCTCTGCGCTGCTACAAGTGCATGGGTCTAGGCCATACAAGGTTGCTCTGCCCATTCAGTGCGGAACGAGGAAGCCTTTGCTACCGGTGCGGCGTTGATGGACACAAATCGTCTACATGTACCGGGAAGCTGCGCTGCGTAGTATGCGCAGACGCCGGCAAGCCCTCCGGGCACGTGATGGGGTCTAAAGAATGTAGCCCCCCCATCACGAAAGGTAAGGTGGCCCTCGCTACTCAGACTACCAATAACGTCGGACGACGCCAGGCTGAGGAAGAAGCTGCAATGTCAACATGAGCGCAGACTTCAGCTTCCTTCAGACGAATATCAACCACTGCGCCGGGGCTCAGGATCTTCTACTGCAGTCCATGGCGGAGTGGCAGGTAGACCTGGCGGTGGCCTGTGAACCCTACTACGTCCCTCCCCTACCTCACTGGCTGGGAGACTTGGACGACACCGTAGCGGTCCTCACGAGGAGCGGAACGGGCCCCCCCCTCTCACTCATCGAAAGGGGTTCGGGCTACGTAGTCGTGGAGTGGGGGGAGTACGTCGTCGTCGGGACGTACTTCTCCCCTAACCGCAGCCTGGCTGAGTTCGAGACCTATCTCGGCTTGGTCAGAGCTGCGGTGGCCAGGCAGTCGCCGAAACCGATAATGGTTCTCGGCGACTTAAACGCGAAGTCGCGTGCCTGGGGTAACCCTGTCACGAATCCGCGAGGGAGGGCCGTCCAGGTGTGGGCCCTGCTCTCCAACCTGTCCCTTCTCAACAGGGGACAGGTTCACACCTGCGTTCGCCATCACGGGGGTTCCGTGGTGGACGTTTCGTTCGCCACTGCTGTCGTAGCACGCAGAGTGGTTGATTGGAGAGTGGAGGAGGAGGTGGAGACTCTATCGGATCACCGGTACATCCGATTTGAGATCTCCACTTCTCGCAGGCCGGCGGAACCCCAGAGGGTGCCGACCACGTTGCCGAGGTGGTCTCTCGGCCAGGTCGATCGAGAGCTGGTCACGGAGGCCGCAATCGTGCAGCGGTGGGGTTCCGTAGCGAGGAGGGAGGGCGCCAGCGTAGAGGAGCTGGCAGGCCGGATGCGCAGTTCACTCAAGGAAGTCTGCGATGCGGCCATGCCTCGGACCCGGCGCAGAGTTCCGCGCCGACACGTATACTGGTGGTCGCCCGAAATCGCCGACCTTCGGGCGACGTGCTGTCGGGCACGGAGGGCCTACGTCCGTAGTCGAAGACGCAACGGCCTCGACACGGATTTGGAGGGACAGTTGCTGGACGCCTATCGCCAGCTGAAAAAAGAGCTGCAGCTGGCGATACGCAAGGCCAAGGAGAAGGCCAGGGAGGAACTTCTGGCGGGCCTCAATCGAGACCCGTGGGGGCGCCCGTACCGCGGTGTACACGGGAAGTTCCGCACCCAAGGCGCCCCCGTCATCGAGACGATGCCACCGGAACTCCTCCTTCGCCTGGTTGGGGAACTCTTCCCCCATCCAGGCGAGCACGTCCCTCCGCAGATGGCGCCCCGCTCCGTGACCGAAGACCCAGTGGTTTCACCACTGATTACGGAGCGGGAGATGGAGATGGCCCTCGGTCGCTTGAGGGCCAGGAAGACGGCGCCGGGTCCGGACGGGGTTCCAGGGCGTATTCTGTGCGACGCCCTGGAATACCTAGGTGCAAGGCTTCGGGAGCTATTCGACGAGTGTCTGTGCAGCGGGCAGTTTCCGAAGCCTTGGAAAGAAGGGAAGTTGGTCCTGTTGCCGAAGGAAGGTCGGCCGTTGGATTCCCCTTCGGCATACAGGCCAATTGTGCTGCTGAACGAGACGGGAAAACTCTTCGAGAAGGTCCTCGCAGCCCGTCTCGTTCAGCACCTCGAGGAGGTCGGTCCGGGTCTCTCGGAGGCGCAGTACGGATTCAGGGCGGGCCGATCGACAGTCGACGCCCTGAATGCCCTGAAGACTCGGACGACGGAAGCGGTGGCCCGGGGGCAGGTCGTCCTGGCTGTGTCGCTTGACGTGGCGAACGCCTTCAACAGTCTCCCTTTCGAGACGATACGGGAGGCACTCCGATACCATGGGGTGCCGACCTATCTGAGGAGACTGCTGGAGGCGTACCTCCAGGACAGGGAGATCCTCTGGGCGGGGGTCGATGGGAGGATCGTCCGGCATCGAGTGGGCTGCGGCGTTCCACAGGGGTCGGTCCTCGGCCCAATTCTATGGAACGTCGGTTTCGACTGGCTCCTGCGGGCTCCCGTCCTTCCCGGGATGGGGGTGTTGTGTTATGCTGACGACACTCTCGTCACGGCGATTGGACGGGACTTCCGGGAGGCGGCTCGCCTTGCCGAAGTCGGAACGGCTCTCACCGTGGACCGCATGGGAATGCTGGGCTTGAGGGTCTCCATATCCAAAACGGAGGCCCTCCTCTTTCACGGTCCACGAAAAGGACCCCCACGAGGGGCGAGTATCACCGTCCAGGGGACGGTTATCAAGGTGCAGGCCCATATGAAGTATCTGGGCCTGATTCTGGACGGACGATGGAGCTTCGGGCAGCATTTTGTTCATCTCGGCCCAAGGCTCATCAACGCCGCTGCCGCTCTTGGTCGCCTCCTTCCGAATGTGGGAGGGCCGGGGTCGCTATGCCGGCGTCTTTATTCCGGCGTAGTGAGGTCGATGGCGCTGTACGGTGCCCCGATCTGGATAGACGCCCTCACCGCTAAAAATCGGGCTCTGCTGCGAAAGCCACAGAGGGTCATAGCGGTGAGAGGCATCAGAGGGTACCGTACGGTGTCGTGGACTGCGGCGACACTTCTCGCGGGCGATCCGCCCTGGGAGCTCCAGGCGGAGGTGCTCGCGGAAGTGTACCGGTTCCGGGTCGAGGCGAGGGACCGCGGCGACCGTCCAGGGTCGGCGGAGATCGGGCGGATCAGGGCTCTAGCCCAGCAAGCCCTGATCGCCCGATGGCAGGAGGATCTGGGGACTCCCACGGCGGGCCTAGCGACAGTGGAGGCGATCCGTCCCCACTTGAGTCGCTGGGTCGAGAGGAAGCACGGCACACTGTCGTATAGAATGACGCAGGTACTTACCGGACACGGATGCTTCGGTAAGTACCTGCACGGGATAGCGCGGCGGGAGGAGTCACCCTCCTGCCACGAGTGTGGTGCGCCAGTGGACACGGCGTACCACACCCTGTACGAGTGTGCTGCGTGGGGGCCCCAGAGGCACATCCTTGCGGCGACTATGGGCGGAGACCTCTCGCTACCGAGCGTTATCATCACCATGCTCGGTAGCGAGGTGTGCTGGTCAGAGATGCGCTCCTTCTGCGAAAGTGTCATGTCGCAGAAGGAAGCAGCGGAGCGGGAGCGGGAAAAAAATGCCGCCGCTGACTCGCTCCGTAGAAGACGACCGGGGAGAAGGAAAAGGCGCTACGCGCATCTTCTCCCTCCGCCTCAATAGGCGCCGTAGGGACCAGGGGGGGTCCCAGTACCCTGGGAATCCCCCCTAGCTGTTGGAGGCCCGTATAAGCGGGCCGACCGTCAGGGCGTCACGGTAGCATGCGTAAGCGATCCCGTGGCGTCCGCCGAAAGACGGAGAGGGTACCGCTGGCTTGGGCGCACTAGGCGTTCAGGGCTCCGGGGAGTCCCACACACCCCCCCACTTTCCATCACGTGGGGGAAGCGCGCAAAGCGTTTTTCCAGCGTAATAAAAAAAAAAAAAAAAAAAAAAGACATAGCGGGTACCGTAATTTCAGTTGACCTTATTTGATGCATAGTACACAAAACAAAAGATATTACGTGTAACGCCCACGCAGGTGGCTAGCGTAGCTGAAATCCATCATAAGATTTCAACACACACCCCTTGTTCAGAGCCTTTATCCATCGCGATCTAAAGGTATTCTCATATTGTTAGCGTAAATGATGATTCCGACAGCTTTAATTTCCGTCTTTTATTATAACGATGGTTTTCATTTGTAATTCATCAAGCAAATAAGATATTTGATATTCCGTTGTTTGATTTTATTTTTGATCGTGACAGCCTGTAAATTACCCACTGCTGGACTAAGGTCTCCTCTTCCATGAAGGAGAGGGTTTGGAACATATTCCACCATGCTGTTCGAATGCTGGTTGGTGGAATGCAAATGTGGCAGAATTTCCATGAAATTAGAAACATGCAGGTTTCCTCACGATGTTTTTCTTCACTGCCGAGCACGAGGTGAATTATAAACACAAATTAAGCACATATATATAGTGGTGCTAGCCTGGGTTTGAACCCGAAATCATCGATTAAGATGCACGCGTTCTAACCACTAGGCCATCTCAGCTCTTTATTTTTTTGATTGGCTATATATATTTGATATTAAAACGTTTATGCTGAATAACTAGCAACCCGCCCCGAGTTCGCAACGGGGCAATGCTGATGCTAAATATAGCATATATATAGCGTTTGTAATGTAAGCTCAAAAATGTGTTTACATCACTTATATCACATTAGAAACCTCCAAAAAGTGTTTCTTTACAATATTGTGCATATATAATATGCACACTATAGTGACGACGATCTCCGTGTCGATAGGTGTGTACACCGGTTTTCATGGGTACGCCACTCCGAATACCCGGGTTCGATTCCCGGCTGAGTCGATGTAGATTACCATTAGTTTTCTATGTTGTCTTGGGTATGGGTATTTGTGACACCATCATTACTTCTGAATTGCAATAACACAAGTGCTTTAGCTACTTACATTGGAATCAAAGTAATGTATGTGATGTTGTCTCATATTTATTTATACTTTGATGCAAATTATAAAAAATATATAAAAACCTTCTTCTGGAATCATTCGTATTAAAAAAACCTCATCAAAATCCGTTGCGTAATATTAAAGATATAAGCATACACAGACAGACATAGGTGACTTTATTTTATACTATGTTATGATGATACACCGATTCCAAACGCAGTGCGTTAGTTTCGAACGACTGGTGACAAAGTACTACCATCATTTTTTAAGGAAATATATAACATACATACATTTCAATACAAATATAATATACAACAATTCTTTTATAAACAACAGAGAGCATCAGCTGTGAACGACTTACAATAAAAAAATGATTACTTTGTATTGCGCCCACACATACGACTCTGGTTACGTGACGTCGAAAATTGAAAGACTTCTTTGAACAAAAATATTTCTATTATCTTACGTCCGAATTAAATTTCGTATCACAGTTTCGTTTATTAAAAAGCTTTTTGTTTTGGGAACAAAGATGTTATACCCCGTAAACCTGTTTTCACACTGGCTCACTCACCCTTCAAATCAAAATAACAATCCTATGCTTGTTGTTACACAGGCTTACTTACCCTTCAATTATAAAAACATCTCTAATTTCTAAGTGTCGCTGTCTTGCGGAATAATACGACTCGATGTGAAAGTCACCAATTCGATTCGGATTAGTAAGGCTGTTGTGTACTCCTAAAATGGGATGATTGGTTTGTCTATACCTTGCCTTCCCATTTAATGCACTCAGAGACAAGGGCACTTAGATGTTCAATATGCAATTACGAAGCACGTAACATTACCTTGAATTATATTTCTCCTTTAGATTCGAGACGTGAAAAAGTTTTTACAGATATACGGCACTTATTTAATATGATATATGCTATTCATATTAATATTCGATGTATGTAAATAAAATAATTGCCAAAAAAATATCTGCTGATTTTCTGTCACCGGTTCTTCTCAGATCAATGTATTTTCTTTTCTTTGTATTTATAAATACCTTATATACCTTAAAAATAAACAGATTAGAACTTTAGGGTTTTAGAAGAATATTAAAATATGATAACGTCTAATAATTATCGGAACCATTTCAATATAATACAGAAAATCAAACTGGAAATAAAAAACAAAATTTAAACATATGAGCGTCATATCTAACGTCAAAAAATGTAAAATTAATAATATTTATATAAAAACTTTTTGAAGTGAACTTTTTGTTTTTTCCAGTTTGCGAGAATGCTACATTTTAAGGTGATTCTCTAGTTAGTATGCACCCTAAAGGAACACGCGACAAGCCTCTCGTCCGCGTGCTACGTCATTAGTACTAAGAGCGCATGAATATGAACCGAGATGGGCTTTAGAAATCTATTTTGAAAGATGCTGTATGGCAGACGTTTGAAAAAAATATTTCGTTGAAAGGTATCTCTTCAGAAATATTACGCGATGTTTGGATTTTGTCTCGCTTACTTTTAATAATAATTATAAAATAAGTTTTTTGTTTTTGTTTTTTATTAGCTAATAATATTTTTTACTATAGTAAAAACCTTGAGAGAGTAGTGCTTTTAAGAACTACGTATAATAATTGAAATGATATGTATAAGAATTGGTAAGTATTTCTTACAGTGCTAATATCTATGGTAGTGGTGACCACATACCATCAGGTGGTCCATTTGTCTATTCACTTACCTGTTACATAAAAAATGCTTTAAATAATTTTTATATAAAACTTTACCCTCTTTAATGTGATTGACATCGCTTTGTATTGCATTGTCTAATGCAGATTTTTTACAAACGATTGCTATAAAAAAATATTTTTCAAATGTATCGCGTTTTATTATATAAAATTAATACATCAAAAAACGTTGGCCATATTTCTATCTTATAATAATATAGATAGACATGTGTAAAACAACAACACAACCGTAAACCCCGACTTTAAACCCTCGAGGCTTGTCCAAATTTCATTTAAAACGGTTCAGCGCTTTAAGCGAAGAGGAAACAGACAGAGGTTCTTTATAATATTAGTATATAGATATAAACCATTATTAGGGCTTTTATGTAAAATTGCTATTCAATTGAGGTCTAACTTTAAAAATTCAGAAGTGCTTGTCGCGCAATCAAAGTATTGCTTTGCAGTCGAAAATTTTTAATACTAGATTATTTCTGCTAACTAATTATTTAAATATGTTTTTGTGTGTGTATATATGTTCATACATACATAAGTTATTCAATATTTAAATAATATTAGCATACCTTTAGGAATGCACGATTGCAGGCTTTGGAAGATTTTCGGCACAAGCTATAAGCTATGCGCGAAGCCGAGGATTCAGTTAGTAGTTTTGCATATCAATTTCTAGAATCCGCTCTATCATAAACTGTTTACTTATCATTGCAATTTTTCAATAACATTACGTGAGAAAACTCAGTATCTTATATAAGAAAGTATCTTATGTAAGAAATACGAAAATATATTACCAGGTATTGTTCTAACTCGAATTGTAAACCTAGGAATTGTTCTAACTCGACGTACGAAGTGTTTTATTTTATCTATTTACACTATCTGTTACGTGTTAAATATTTATCAATTTTAACAGAAATCTGGTTGTCCGTTGATTTACAATGTCAACCTTAACAGTATTCTAAGATCATAAGTCTTCCTGATCGGGATCGTCGGAATTTCAAACCTGTGCTGCAGATATTAAAGTACACATATGTATATTATTAGTTATTATAACAACAGGTGAACCCTATTGTATCGTTTTCATAGTTTAATCGTACACGATTGGAGAAAGATTCGGCGCAAGACTATTCTGTGCGCGAGAGTGTAACATAAAAACATATTGACATCCCTTACGCAAAAAGTCGTAATATAATTTCAAGAATCAAGGCAAATGAACTAAAAGCTGCTCGTAAAAATCCTTTACATAATACCGAGAATTGGAACGCGTGATGCCATAATCTGCATAATAGTTACTCATCAACTAAATGACAGATGATTTTAGTTAAAGTCAAAATTATAGTACATATCTAAAACAGTATTTAAAAAAATATGAATTCTCAGAAACAAAGTAAAGCGGTACTTTTGGTGTAAATTTTAGTAAAAAAAATTCCATTCACGTAATAGAAGTGAAACTTCTAAAAAAATGTAGCTCTCTTTCACTCTTACGTAACGCTGTGCTTAAATTTGGCGCATCCTTAAAATTACTCTCAGTTTACTTTCACCTATTGATTACTCAGTCGCCGCCTCTTTCTCTCTCAAGAAGTTTCTCTTCGAAAACAATTGACGCTTACTATTAAATAGAAAATCAGTAGTATGCTACCAAGATTCCTATGTAATATCATAACATACATTTTTGTTATAACCTTACTAATTTATTTTGGAAATTATACCAATCTATTAATTGGAAGTAAGCAGCTTTAGAATTAAATTTAATAATACAGTGCAGTGCGATTCTGCAAAAAAGCAGTTCCTATCTCAACCCCCATATCTTGCTGCGCCATTTTGATACGTGTATCCTATAAATTTCGTAATTGTCGTAGTAAAAATCGTATATCAGGTGTGACATATTAAGCTCGTGTTTTGCGGCGAGTTTCGAGTTTCTGGTTACAGAATATCATCCTTCAAATTTGACGTCGCCGACATTACAAGGTCTAATAAACTTTTGCGTGCTAATAAACATGAATTTAAAACTTCAAAATACAATCTTGATTATGAGGAAAGTATAAAATTACCTATAATTAAAAACAACAGTGGACTGGTGCATGAACTCACTACATTATATAAAGCTGTGAGTTTTGCTTTTAAATATTTACAGTAATTTCTTACTTCAGTACAGCTGCATCTATAACGATCCACGTTGAAATTGATCGACTTAATATCGTGGCACAAGCATAAAAAAATTTGGTGGCAGACCACAGTTCATAATATTTTTTTTTTAATTTTTTAATGTGATAGGTGGCAAACGAGCAAAAGGCTCACGTGATGAAAAGTGACTACCACTGCCTATGGACATCTGCAGCTGCAAGGGGCAAGCAAATTCGTTGCCGGCCCTTAAGGAAGGAATACGCTAAATACATTTAGACTTGAATTTATCGTCTTTACAATTATTGCGTTAATACTCGGTTAGTCAGATGCCCGAACGATTGTGATAAACATAACACAATATTATTTTATTTAAGCAAATAAACATAAACAGTATGTTAATAGAGATCGAGGCTTTAATTTATTCATTGACTAAACTCTAAGTTAAATATAAAACATATTATTCAAATAAATAAATAACGAGTTCATTCAACTAAATCAATATTGTATGTGCTAAATAAACTAAAAGAAAATCCTACTTTATAAAATATCTCAACCTAAAAAGAGGTTCAAGTGTGTGTGTTAATATAATATCCTGTATTCACACACACCAGCACAATGCATTTGGCAGTAGAAACGATGTATCCTGCCAAATGATCCCCGAAGGCTTGCTTTTTAAAGGAATCGCAAAGGATGATATAATCAAAAATTAACAAGCGTGTAGCGTTGATTACCACATATATATAATGTACACAATATATTTACAATTACACCTATTTAATTACATAGTCCTATTAAGATATTTTTGGTAAATATGTAATTAAAAGACGTTCCTTGCTACCAAGCAAAACGAAACGCCCATGGGGCTTATCAGATTTTTAATTTTGATGTCCTGGTGTTTAGTGCTGTTATAAAGTCTTAGTCTAGTCGAAACAACAAGGTTCAGCCTTATGAAATACTTAGATCTAAATCAATCAAAATATACTTTAATGAAGTAGGCTATTACAAGCACTTTTAAATCTTTTTACTAAATTGTACTAAAAGTAAAACTACTATCGCGTCGTACTTTCGATTGTATTGCAAAAGAAACAGAAAGAAACTTCGTAGATGCTCTAACACAATATTTGAAATTTTGAAATGAAAAACTATTGAATAAATAAAATATAATATGACGAGAAACAAACCAATTTTATATAATAAAATTGCAGTTATATAAAATTTCAAAAATGTCATACTTAAAATGTAAACTTCAAATTTTACAAAAGAAAGTTCTTGAAACTTGTAACAGGTGAATACGAATAGACCTACTTCATGTAGCTAACACGATAGTTTTGAGGCAACTTACTGATTTCTTTCTGTAACCTTTCAGAACTCTCAGTAACAACAATTCTTGACTCGTTTGATTATTTTTTATCAAATTAAAGTCGAACTAAATATACTTATGAAGAAAGATAACTATTTGCTTTTACACGTATTATAATTTTTAATTTCCTTTTTTATTATCATTCATACATAACTATAACACAGTTTTTAGTTATAGTTCTTCTCTGTTGAATACAAATCCATATTATCATCGCTGTAAATAAATCGTATCGTATATTTGTTTTTACTGTAAACCTACTCGAATAAAGTATATTTTGGTTCGGAGCTCTTTAGAAGCTGATATAGAATATGTAAAGTATTTTCAATATTATTATTATTGCTCGTCTCGAATACGAGGCAGCGAGGTGCTCTATTATTACAAGAATATATAAATCTCAACTATAAAAAATACATCAATTTTAAAAGGTCGTATCGACGAATAACCTATATTAAAAAGGTATTTTATTAACATAAATTATTTCAAAAATATAAGTTATTTTAATATTTTTATGTAAGTGTGGCAGATATGTCTTATAAAAACTAAAAGAAACCATAATAAAATTTTAAAATATCAATGATCTAATATTTTAAGGAGCTATATATTCTATTTTTAAATATCTGAAATTAGAAACGCTCCTTAATTAACTATAGTGATGTTACAGCATAAATATTTCTCTGGAATATTTGCAAAAACAAACTCTGTAAAGTGTTCATCAGCACAACCTGCAAAGCTAACATTGTGTTTATTCTGAACGAGCTTGTTCAAGTTTATATACGGAAGTAAATAACGGAGGGACTCTTCAAACGTACTCACACTGACACGCTTTATATCTGAACAATACATACATAATTCATGAAGTAATCCAACCGAATTTTCGTAGTCCTATCTCTTTAACTTGAGTGTTTAGGAATTTAATTATAGGTTCATTGACATAGTACAATCTGAAGGCTTCTAAATTCAATAATAATACACTTCCCTAAATTATAAGCAGTATATGAATTGATTCAATTTATATTTTTTCTTTTATTTGAATGATCTTTGAAATATATGTATAAGAATCGCTGAATTAACAAAAGATAAATTGGTACGAAATTGTTTTGTTTTTGCTTATTTATTATATAAATTTGACCATCACTGAGAAAGTGTAATGCTTCTACATTGAATAAAGTTATTTGAGTTTTGAAAGATCGATGTTACAGACAAGATAATATGATAACACGCAGTTTCTTCTAGCTTTTTTTGGTTGAATGAACGTTTCGTAGCGTTCACAGTCGCTTGTACGTGTAACACAAAACGAAACTGAGCAATAATGATTTAAATAAATAATTTCTAGAAAGTTATGCTCTACCATGTTTGTCGCTATGTTCCGGTTTGTTGGGGTATTGAGCTTGTTTGAATTTAGTTGGGTATAGTTGTAAGAGGCGAGGTGGCCCTGTGGTTAGAACGCGTGTATCTTAACCGATGATTGCAGGTTCAAATCTAGGTAAGCACCACTAAATATGCATGTGCTTAATTGGTGTATATAATTCTTCTCGTGATCGGTGGTAAAGGAAAACATTGTGTGTTTTCCACCAACCCGCATTGGAACAGCGTGGTGGAAAATATTCCAAACCTCACCTCCTCAGAGGGAGAAGAGGCCTTAGCACAACAGTGAACTTTATAAACTGTTGTTGTTGTTGTTGAATATAGTTACGGAAGGAACCGGAAGAAGCTTGCGAAAGCTTCCTTGATATAAAAATATTTCGGTTCGATTTGAATGCAAATTGATTCTTGATTCATGAAATCCAGAATAATTTTCATATCATTTGAATAATGAGAAGATTTTTTAAATCGTGTTTTTTACAATGTAATACATTATACAAACATGGAAATTAGTTATTTTCATGTATTAAAAATATTTGATTATTGAATAAAGACTCGAAAAGAATGTAATAAATGAATATTATAATGATACAGACATAGGCGTATAGGCTTTTTACATTCCTAAGGTTGCCAACTTCAGTAACAATAGGTGCTTTCTTTTATTGGTCGTCGGTATAACACTAAGTAACTAAAATTTAGCATAACTCTGCAGTTATATAGTAACTGTTCAATATGTGGCATCTTTCCAGGCAGATCTTAAGTCTTCCAATAGGAGTTTTAAATTTAGTAACAGTATATCGCTTTAATGGTTTGAAACGAACAAAACTTAATATAAAAACATTGAGTATAGATTTTTTTAATACTAGAATAATGAACTGCTACAGACATGGATACAGATTTTCCTTAAGCTAGTTATTTTTAGAAACATGTTTTTACAATATACTCACAAATATATACCAGCCTCTCCTAACTCCAAACCAGTTGATAATAGCCCATTATTAACAAAATAAAATACCCAAAATAGCCCAGCTCCTAAAAGTAAGTTATTTATTAACGAATTCAATACATAAACGAATTCATTTTTATGTAGTATTTTCATTAAGTATTTCTCACGTGATCAAAATATACGAATATAAAGTTAAAAGAGACCGTGTCATCTCGATTTGAATGCATTTGTTCAAGTCCGCTGAATTAACTACGGCATTTACTTGGAAAGTTTTAAGATCAATGGGAAAGCATCGTATAAATCAAAACAATTTCAGAAGCATTATAGGGCAAATTATTTTAAGAACTACTACCGGCATGTAATCTAGATTCTATCAAGGATTAAGCTAGAATCTCAGTAGATTACATTATCATCATATACACGCTCATATTTGCCAAATCTTACGTTCGTGTAGTGTTATAATCACCGAAATTATTGTTATAATATTCTACCGTACAAACACTCTAATGATTAAATAATTATATTATGAAGGACCTCTGTTGAGGGATAGAGTTTAGTCCTCTTTGATCTTTTACTGATGAAGAAAAGGCTTGTGAAAACTCGAGCGAAATAACATATAAAGTAAAGTAAATTACCCACTGTTGGGCTAAGGCCTCCTCTCGTATTAAGGATAAGGTTTGGAACATATTCCACCGCGCTGTTCCAATGCGAGTTGGTGGAATTCACATGTGACAGAATTTCGATGAAATTAGACACATGCAGGTTTCCTCACGAAATTTTCTTTTACCGCCGAGCACGAGATGAATTATAAACACAAATTAAGCATATGCTCGTACATATGATTAGTGATTGCCTGGGTTTGAACCTGAAATCATCGGTTAAGATGCACGCGTTCTAACCACTGGGCTCAAATAATGTATGTGTTACATGAAATGAAGTCTGTCCAAGTTGACATATTTTTTAAGCATTTGAATATATCTCAAATTAATTTTAGTAACGTCTGAACTGGCCTCTTTCTTCGGGGCTTCAGTTTAACGCCAGTTGGCATCGTGCCAAGTAAAAACGCATAGCCGCTTAGAGTTCACCCGTCTACAGCTATTGTAATCATAATGCACAACTTCACAGCATTTTACACACATTGTAAGGCAATTTATGAAGAAATGCCACTCAACGAAAGTAGATTTAAGACGTAACGAATCGTTTGTGAATGTAACCTTTTTTATTTTGAGTTCATTTAAAATGAGATTGTATAAGCAAATGCTATCAAAACAAGGTTACTAATGAATACCTACTAGACTATTCAAATTAAATAATATATGTATACCGTAACATATAATGCTAAAATTCTTAAACAAACATGAACGTATAGCGTTTAAATGTAATGAATTTAAGATTTATTAAAGTATATTTATTATATATTATTCATATATATTAATATTACAAATGTGAAAGTAACTCTGTCTTTCTGTCTAACTGTCTTTTTTCACGACCTAACTGCTAAAGGGAATTTGATGAAATTTGGTATGAAGCAAACTTGAAGTCCGAGAAAGAGCATAGGCTACTTTTTGCTTGACAACCAACACCCTGAAACACGAACGAACCCACGGATGACTACTAGTGTTTGTATAAAATATTCATTGATAAAATAAAACCTTACCTATTTGCCAGTGTAATAGTTTTCTAATAGCACCAAATATGTTCTTACTCAGTAATTGAAACACGATACAATAAATGTTTGATTCTCATTTCGAAGAACGCCATTAGACAAGCCCAACTTTTTGCTCTGTAAATAGCGTTACGTACAAATATTTGGCGAGAAAATCGAACCTTCCAGTAGTATGTCAACCGTTTTTATGTACATATTTCAACTGACATGACAAAATAAAGAGATACTTTGATCAGTAGACAGCTCTTGATTTATTACTTCGAATGAAAATTTTAGTTCTTGTTTATAAAATTACTACCTATACATTAAAATATATTTATTTTGGATATAGAACTAATAAAAGTAAAGTATTGAAATAAAACTAGTTTTAACGGATTTAAATCGCGTATATTAAAACTAGTTTTTTTTTTCAATGTGTAATAATCGCGAAAAGACAACAAAAGTAAAGTATATAATCTATCTGTATAATTTTGCAAACCCATTCTTTTTCCATCAGCCTTTTCAACATATGTAGAATCATTTCAAAAGAAACGGTGACAATCATCCTATAGACACGAGGAGGAAAGGTAAACTAATAAAACCCTGTTTCCCACTTCGCAAAGTTAATACACCCTTCCTGGGATGGCATTCATTTCTATAATAAGATTCTACAGTTATTTGAATTATTAAGGGTTATGACAAAAAAAATGAGACATATTACTCAATACAAGATAATATTAAAGATAAAAATGCGTGGACTTAGTATTTACTTGGACTTTCAAAACTGGTGGTAGCTTTACATTTAATTCATGGAATGGAGTACATTTCCATTTGATTTTATCAGTTTATTGACTTACATGATTTTTGACTACGTTGTATAAAATATAATCGCTTCCCGCCGTCTATTCTCTTAGATCGATTAAACTACGCAACATTTTTAATACAGTTCTCATTAATAAACAGGGTGATTTAAGAGAAAAGTTGATATGTATAAAAGCCGAGATAATTCGCTTCCTTACAGAACATTTTTCTTTTTATGCCTGTTCTTCATTCAAAAAGTTTTATATACACCCTTTTTGTAATCATGTGAAGCCGTGACGGATAACAGAAATATTACGTGACGTCAGAGTTACGAGATATTTAGTCAATGTTGTCGTAAAATTTGTACAACATTTTATTTTACCATAATAATTTATAAATGATTGAGACAGAAAAGTCTTATTAATACTGAATGTTAAAATTTATACAACAACGAAAAGTGTGTGCTATATTTCAGCTTAATCATTTTGTTGATGCTGGTATAAATTTTATTTTACGTCATATTTTGTAGCCAAATTTTGCAGCAATCTTATCCATATAAAAATACTATGGAAAATATACGAAAAGTTTTAAACTACATGAAGCGAATGAATTATTCTGCGTCAAGTTAATTGGGTCCAATACTTTTGTCTCTTAACTACAGAACTGATGAGATCGATCAATCAGAAAGAAATTGGGACCTATCACCTGCCAACGATCTTATATTAGGGAGACGTACTCGGAAACTGATCAGCTAATTAAAAAAAAACGTTTAATTATAAGAAAAAGAAGAATATTATTATAAGTACAAATTAAGGTGTAAGATTACTTGCATGCATTTTTTCGTTTCTTAGCATAGCAGAAGCAAATTTTTTTACCTAAGGTAGTCTTTCAGAGTTTCTTTATGTCTCTTATTCTAGAATTTCTTGCCATAAATTCGATCATTGAGGCTATTATTGTTATTTATGGATATAGTTATCATTTTAACCCACATTTTGGGTTCACGCAGCGAATCGAACCCAAGTTCAGCAACCTTATGTGACAATTCTACGAGACCCAGAGCACGAATATATTTCAAAGATTATGTCATAGAAAAGTAAATTAATGAAATATGTCGAAACATCAAAAAGGTTAATAAGGATTGTTTTTTTTTATCTTACATACTGGCGATTGGCGAGAAAAGGGTTTTTTAAAAGTAGAACAAAAGAAAGATATTACGAACATGAACGACTGGACTGATATTTTGAATGTCATCACGTCTGATAACGAGTATATACCCAAGTCCTCGTTATATATATATTTGAAGACAGCGACGATTATCTCTTGAGAAGTACAGATTCAGGCAATTATCTGCAAACCCATTAACCAAAGACATAGCAGTATGATGAAATAAACTTTAATATAAAATAATTCTCAGAGAAATACATTATAGGTTGTTTTATTTCTTACGTTGACCGTAAAAATATTGAACAACAATACACCACCATTTATTATATGTATATATTTAATGTCCTTTTATTATTAGCTTACTGTATGTAGTTTTAAAACCAATCAATCATATAGAAAGTATTGTTTTTTTAATGATAGCCACTATTTCATTTTCTAAATATATAAATGTGTTTGAAGTTGTAACAGTTCGCATATATACCAGTGCTGGGTTACGACTTTGTCTCCTTTTAAACAAAGGAATTAGTTTCTATTCCAATACTCTGCGCCAATGCGGATTGGTGAATGATTTTCTTAACCCTGAGCACGCGATATGAACATGAAATTCAATGGTAGGATCTGGAATTGAACATGCGATCTTTAGCTAAGATTCATTTGTTTTAACTACTGGTTCATCGTTAACTTTATCCTGTTGAACAGATATGGCTAGTAAAACAGTGTTTAGCATTAATTTACGTGCAACGAGACAAATTGAGTTAAATAGTTAAAACGTTTTCTAGCCAGGAAATCGCATTGCCGTTCATTAAGCAATTCCTATACAAAGCAAACGCTTAAAACCGTAACAAAGGACGTTTTTCTTTGCGTACTTCTTTTGTTTTAGACTACGTCATCGTAATTGGAAAAATAAGTACTTTTATTCTTAAAAAAAAATAAACGTTCGCGTGTAAAGTGTTATGAGTCAATGTAAGACCCTTTTTTATGAACAGCTTAGTATTTTTTATTCGTGATATAAAATTATGAAATGACAAATTACGAGAACGCCGTAGACCAGCGAAGTTTCCTGTTCGCTGTCCGCTCGTACGTTCTAACAAATAAAATGACATATTATTTAATATTGAAAAGACATCTTTGGCTGTATTTTTTTTAAATAATTTATTAAATACTAAAAGCCTTCTTTAAAGAATGATAAACTATTTAATATGTATACAGTGTTATAAATTATTTAATTTTTGTATGATATTATAATAAGAATATTAAGCTACTTGTGTTTTCTATACCTAAATAATTACATAAGTATTATGAATAATAATTAATTAGTCCTACACATTAGGATAATATAAAAGGAGCTCCTTTTACGTGAGTTGATATTATTTAGCAATTATAGACGCAACGAACATTTTTTATTTCCGTTTTATTCTAATATAGCATTGTTAATAGAAAGCAACTAACCCATACTTGCCCATGGGGACGCTATCACCCTACCTAAAAAATATCACATAGAACTGAAAATTACAAGTTATATAAACAATTTCGGCTATTTAATAAACAGCATAGTGGTAATTATTAAGGTGTTCTTAGTAAATTCTATGTATATGGCTGAAAATGACCTGAAACGTAAAATCAAAACAAAAAAATACGGAACAAAACCAACTGACTCACCCTATCATTCCGTCGCTCGAAGAATCAACCAACTACCCTGGTTTGTGCCACGCTGTATCGAACCTTATGCCTTTTTGCCACATGTGTTAGAATCCTGCGCACCTATCTGTAAACACCAGCCACTAAAGTCAGGTATTTTTGAAGCTCATTATAACATAATTTTACTTAAGGGAGTATTTTTGATACACGGGCGCGGCCTTCGAGCTCCAGCCGCGGACTACGAGCTGCTACGAGTAGTGACGGGACAGGTTTTCGAGTATCTGAGGATGTTTTAAACATAAAACACGCAACAATAAATTTATGGCAAAAAGTTACATTTAAATTATCAAAAATGAAAAATTGTTACATTAATTTAATTCGCTAGATATATGTCTTCTCTCAAATATCCGATAACAGATACAGTTATAATAAGACTTGTCTAAAATATGTATAGATTTCTGTAGCAAGTTTGGTTTGTTTCTTGATATTTATTATTGAATCTTATAAGACAATTAGTAACAATTTTCTTTATAAAACTTCATATTATTTTGTGTTAGTTTTACTTTATCGATAAATAACACTCGATACGTCCCATCACTACAAATGGAGTGCACATGCGCAATACAAACAGACGTAGTCCCCAAATAACCGTCTCCGCGCTTTGCAGTAATACTGTCGAGCAAAACTATATGTTTTGGGGAAAAATTTATAATTTATACCACTGTGTTATCGTTTGATGGTTTTTAAAGGCTTGCTGGTTTATTTGTGGTTTCACGACAAAGGCTTTGTCGGCATATTAACGTTTTACATAACTTCATTGCTTTGTCAACCTTTTGAGATATTAAAGTTTGAGTTTGAACGTTGAACGTTTCAAACTTTTATAATTTATACATATCCTACAATTATTATTATTACATAAATCGTTACTATACGAGTATCATGTATAATAGTATTTCCCAACACCAAAAAGGTTTCAATATAAATAGAATTATTTGTCACTTATACTTATTTTTTACACACCTTTAATTATTCAGAGCAACGTTAAAATATTTTCCTGTAGATTCTAAAAACGTAAAGACGTTTTTAGAATCTACAGGAAAATATTTAAATATAAAGCTTAAGAAACAATTAAATTCCAAATTGATGACTTAATATCAAAAATTGGAAGCCTTAGAGATCTAGGTAAAAAATACATTACAGCAACATTTATAAATGATTCCCAATAATTAACATAAAATTCACTAACTTACATTATATAAATATATAAAATGATTTTCCCAACAGATTTTGACTACGGCGGCTTTCAAAGAAGTATAGTACTCTCACTTTTCATTTCTGTCAAACTTATAAACTAACAAGTCTTCTATCTGGCCGCGCAAACTTAAGCACGATTAATTTTAAGTGTAATATTTTAATATTATTAAATAAAAAATTAATTATAAATATCAAATGTAACATTAATACAAATATAATATGAACAGCCGTAAATATACCACAGTTGAACAAAGTCCTTTAATCCTATTAAAGAGGTTGCTTAAAGCTTGAAATACTCCGATGATTCTTGGCTTGTGTTTGCTTTGATATATGTAATTTATTCATGGAGATTTTTTCGCCGTACTAATTATAAATACAAATTAATCGCATGAATATTTAGTGGTCTACCAAGACGCTTAAATAAAGGCCACAGCATATAAAAAACAGCTTACTAAACTATTTCTGTAGCAAATACAACTGAGAATGAAACAAACGCTGAGAATATAAGGCCCGAGGGAGTCATACAGGGGTAATTTCCTCAAGCTCATTTCGACAGATTCTGATATAAAACCTTTTTTCTCATCTATTTTTTCGAAACTAGTTATTGCACCAAACATATTTGATACATAGTTTTCCATTAAAGTTTAAATATCAATTTTATATGTAGTATTTAAAAACCATCATCATCATCATAAAAGTCATCGTCGATAATTTATTTTTATGATTATAAAGTTACTCTCTGGTCATCACACATTCGACTGCCAAGCCCATCATCATAGTCGTCTTGCTTAATCAAGGGTCAAGCCGAAAGACCCTGAGGGTCTTCCCGGGCATACCCAACAGTAGCCTTCAGCTAACGTATCAATGGCATCCAATAAGACAGGGCCTAATTGGCCCAGTGGTGATGTCATATTCGATACTTGTCTTTCCCTCATGGTTGTCATGTTTGGTGTTTGCGTCAACCTATCGTTCCTCCATTTCTTTGTTGTTAATGCCTGCGTCACGATCGGTGGTCGGTAACAGCAAGAAGCCACGACGTTGAAGGCGCCTGGTCATCAATTGTCAAAGATGTTGTGTGACGGTTTGGATTGAGGAAACCATTGTACTACAGGCACGATGAACATGACTTCTTAGTTCCTAAAGTTGGTGACGCAACGGCAGTAACGGTACAATAGGTAGAAGGCTTTAATGTTCTAATATTAGTTAACGTTTTTGCCATGGAATTTGGTAGCCATATGGTTATACCTTGGCACACTTTACATTGGTTACCTTGATTATACCTATAGAGGTAGCAACCGATTTATCGGTCGAAAATCTATATCATAAAAGAGATAACATTTGTTCTTTTAAAATTACAGTATATTTTGGATCAGTGGTGTGTTCCTCAATTAAATTGTAATCACACAAACTCTATTTTAAATTTGGTTACCAACAATAATTTATACTTATCAACATGTGTTAAGTGTAATTGACCAATCGTAATCTAAATCGTATCTGCTGGATAGACGAATCACCCAATGTTTCCTAGATCGCCGATTCTTGTCTATTCTGCATTTAGTTGATGCATATTCATTGAAGCAAAAGCGATACCTTCATTTGAAAAATGGCCTTCTCTGTGCCTATTCTTAAGGGTTTATCTCTTTTTCTTCTGAACATAATGCCAATTGCTTTAGTTGATTTATTTTTTTGTTAATAGATGGCGTTAATGGTTCTTTAAATCGTGCTATAATTGTGCCAAGCTATTAATATGAGTATATTATCGTGCATAATAAAAATAGAATTTTATGGATCAATAGTTCGTTTCACTAACATCTTGTGTTAGATGTAGGGACGACAATAGCGCATGGGGGATCAAGCCAGCCGTAAATGTGGCGATATAAGGTTATTAACCACAATCAGCTTATAGCAACATCAATCCTCTTTGAATTTTCTTTGAAACTAGATTAAATATTAATGTCTATATATAAATTTTATGTTAAAGTATTTATATAGATTTTGTGAATTCCATAACATACATCGATATTCATTCTAAGCATAGGATTATAGTTTTGCCAGAACTCGAATTTCATTTTCATCTACTTGAATATATTTAAATTACGTTACAGAAATCATGATCAATTAAATCAAATCAAGAGCATGTAAATTTCCCACTGCTGAGATAAGGCCTCCTCTTCCATTAAGGACAAGGTTTGGGACCACCACGCTGTTCCAATGCGGGTTGGTGGAATACACATGTGGCAGAATTTCTATGAAATTAGACACATTTCCTAACGATGTTATCCTTCACCGCCGAGCATGAGATGAATTAAAAACACAAATTAAGCATATGAATATTTTGTAGTGCTTGTCTGGGTTTGAAACCACAATCATCAGTTAAGATGTAAGCATTCTAACCACTGCGCCATCTCGGCTCTGAAATCATTATGTTACACATTTATGTTGTGTGTGGAACGTTAAATAGGGGTTCGAAATTAAAAAAAAAAATTCAAACGCGGTGAATATTATTATATTCTGTTTCTCAGTTTTGACGGACGTACCCGTAAAATGCTGAGCATTAATCGATATGGCAATTAATAAACCGTCGAGTATTTGCTCATTGTTTTCACACATAATGCGCCGTTGTATATTTCGATGTTAATATAACTTGATGAATTGCGATGGGAGAAAAAACAACACAACAAGCTTTTTGTAAGAATTAAAATCTGAATAAAAATATCCGAAATATTGGTACGAATTATTTCCTTACGAAATATTCTACAAGAAAGAATTTTAGATAACAATAATCGTTAACTTGAAATACGAAATTAAACTTAATTAGATTTCACCTTGAGAACCATCTTGCCTTTCAATTGAACTCCACCTTCAGGAAGCTCCTTCAGATAACAAGTGATGACGTGTTTGGATGAATCGCTTCTGCTGTAATGCTTTATTTAACGGAATATTTGTAGTTGAAACCGGTAAAGATATCAAATGAATGTAAGGAGGGCATTTGCAATGGTTATCCTATCGTTGATATTTCAAGACATATATATAACACCTAATTTAGAAGAAAAACCACATAAATTAAAATGCAGGCCTATATTCAATATAAATAAAAATATATATAAATAAATACTGGACAACATCACATACATTACTCTGATCCGAATGTAAGTAGCTAAAGCACTTGTGTTATGGAAATTAGAAGTAACTTTACCACAAACAGCCAGACCTAAGACAACAAAGAAAACTAATGATAATCTACATCGACTCCGAACCCGAGATCTCGGAGTGGAAGTACCGCCGTCGTAGTCGTCAAAATATTAACTGATTATTATGTTAACAGATGAAAAGTATTTACGTCATTTCGCTTAAGAATATATTTTGAATACAGTCATTTTAATGCCTGCATAGATTATGCAGGACAGACGAAGGTTTTACAATTGCAGATTTTTCCGATTATAGTCCGATCCAAAGCTTAGGTCGAAATTGAATCGGACTGTAAATGGAACTGGATCTTTGTGAATGAGACAGATGAAAGGCAAGGATTACGTTTCGATTCGATTGTAATGAAGTGATATTTTTTTAAAAGAATAGGGACCCAGGAAATTTTGTCACAATTAAATTGATCAGTGTGAAATCTTTTGAAAAATGTATGTAATGTAAACGACACAGAAAAAGTTGGATTTTCCTTGTCCTGGCAAGCTTAACGGTCCTGAAATCGATAGCGCCTACTGCAATACGCGATAATCATTATGCGCTATTTAGGGTTCCGTAAGAAAATATAAAAAATATATTTATTTATTTTGTTTATCTCTTATCGCTATCTTTAGTGTAGAAGAAAAAAAATTGATTTTAGAAATAAAACTAGTTTTAACGAATTTAAATCGCGTATATTAATTATTTTTATCAACCCGACGTTTCTCTCTCGTGGTCACGGGTTGGTCACGGGTAGACTCAGGTCTACCCCTAACCACGAACGCTGTAAAGTGCTCGAAACGTCGGGATGATAAAAATAATTAATATACGCGATTTAAATCAATTAAAACTAGTTTTATTTCAATGTTTAATAATCGCGAAAATCTAAGATAATATTAAATTGATTTTAGTAAAACTTATTCAGGATTATTATACTAATATAACAAAGGGATATCATTCGTATATCAGTTTTTCCGAATACACAAGACATATTCAATTAAATTGGAAGTTAGTTTGTAGTGATGCGTTTTGGTTTATAGGGCGAATAGGCAATGTGGTTTGCTTATAATATGTTTTTTAAGTCCCTTATATAATTATGTCAATATAGTGGTATAGAACGATGTCACTCCAAGCGCTTCCCATGCGAACGTTGCCAAAACTATAAAAGATAATTAAACTTTATATGGAATTTCAGGACACCATTTAAACGTTTATAGAATAAAATAATTGCGGTATAAAAATATGTTTTTCAATAACTAGAAAAATCCATAATACCATCCACAGATTCATTTAAGTACATAATATAAATTAGTTACAAAATAAATTTAAATAAATAACATAAAAAGACTAACTTAAAAAATACTGTTTAAAATCTTCAGTTTAAACCCTAGTACTGGAGGGGAGACATAACAAGATATTTAAATAAAGGCATTAGCAGTAGTCCGATGACCTGGTGAAGGTCACGGGAAGCTGTTGGTTGCAGCTTGCACAGGACCGGTCATTGTGGTGATCTTTGGGGGAGACCTATGTCCAGCACTGGATGTCCAATGGTTGTAATGATGATGATTAGCAGGATTTTTCTCAATTTAATAGGTAGACGTGAAAACGGCAGTAAATGGTCAACACCGCCCATCGGCCCACCAACATTGGAGCTAAGATTTTGTGGCCATTGCAGTCACTCTGGCTCACTCGCCCTTCAAATCGGAATACAGCAAAAAGTAAAGTAAAGTAACAGCGCGTAAATATCCCACTGCTGGGCTAAGACCTCATCTTCAATTATTCCACTACGCTGTTCTAATGCGGTTTGCAAGTGGCAGAATTGCGATGAATACAGCAATATTAAGTATTATTGCTTAACGATAGAATATCTGGTGATTGGATGATACCTACCTAGATCAACTTGTATATTGACCCACAAAAAAGCGTGTTATATGCGGTACGACTTAGTAATATAGATTGCTTTACAAAATCGATTTCTATTTATCAATAAAACGACTAGCACAATGACATAATGATTATAAAATAAAGAAAATACTCTGGCTTGAGAATAACTGACGAAAGAAACATCACCCATGAACTTGCTAATAGTACAATAAGCCCAAGCATTTTGAACACAAGCAATTCTTTATTCAAAATTAACCTTTGCGGTCTCGGGTCGGGTTGTTAAAAGACTTATATTTTAAAAAACAGAAAGCCGAATAAAAATAAAATTAACAATAAACGGTACCAGTTAACTAAAAATAATCACTCCATTCGTAAACTTTAATGGCAATGTACAATACCTTATATCTGCAAGAATATACTGAAAACTTTTTCAAGAAATGTTGATTCATCTCTTCTTTCTACATTAACCCTGGCTCACTCATCCTTCATACTGGAAAACAACAATTTTTAAATTTATGGTAAGTCCTTTCTCTTGTTTGTTGTCTCTGAAGAACTTCTACTCCGTGATTTTTTATGGTATAGGTATGCAGTTGAGCAAAAGAGCCACCTGATAGCACGTGGTCACCGCCCATGGATCACCAAAGCGCCACCCACCTTGGGAACTAAAGTGCTATATTCCTCGTGCCTGTATTGTAGTTACAAGCATAAAGGATAGAATTTAGTTCCCAAGATCTATGACAAGGGCGATGATAATTTTTTTTAATTATTGACAAGTATACAAACATTATAGATACTCGAAGACTTCTTTACTATCCCGGACTTCAAAATGCTCAACATTAATGAGTACTTAATACAAATTGTTCTGAACCGATAAAAAAATCTTCTTCCATATGTAATCTAATTGATAACTTTTTGTTGATTGGACAGCCAATGGGTCCACTTTAAGCAGAAAATCGTCAAAGTTCGTACCTAGCCTGGCACTTACGTCAGTCAAGAAGGGATTCTTCTTATTAGTTATCTGCATAATTATCAAACCAAAATTGATGAAAAGAAAACTGTATCGATATTATTATACAATTACCATATGAACGAAGTCAAGAACAGATCTTATCATGTAATACATCTCTAATCATCTTAACCCAAGCCAGCATATTTAAGTGAGCGAGATCACGCCTGACTATTGTGTATAAATATTTAATCAAAGAAACGGTATTCCCCGTGGGAATTCGAACAATGAGCTCCGACTGACTTATAGATATATAGAGATATAATAGGATCTTCAGATATATTATATGTATTAAATATATTTTAATACTATTACAAAAATATTAGATTCTGATTATTGCCCGTTACTTCGACCGCGTTTAAAGGGTTATTCGTGAGGTATTGGGCATTATAATGTACCCTATATCCTACCTTATAGTTCACGTTTACTTCATAACAAATGCCATCAAATTCGATTCAGAATTTTTTTCCTTGAAAGACCAATAGACAGAAAAACAGAATGATTTACTTTTGCGTTTATAATATGAATATATTATACTGAGTCAAATATTTGAATTGATTGTGAAGTGTGAAAGTTGAGTTCATTTTATAAGAGTGTGATGTATTTGTACTTGGAACTAGACTTTTCGGGCACCAAACGAAACAATGACTGGATGATGTAAAGCAAGACATGAGAGCCAGGAAATGGACTTACATAGGATGAGGCGACTGACCAAGCAGAGTGTAAACAGCGCAAAATTGAGAAAATGGCTTAGTCGGAAGACAGACCGAGAAACAGGGATATTATAAGGGTGCTGAAATGTTGAACAAACCACTGATCTTTATTTTCCATTCTTCTTTAAATAAATATCGTATACATAGACGCAAGTACAACAAAATATTCTTTGACTGTATTTTTTGTGTCCGAGACATTGTTATAAATTTTTATAAATAAAAAAAAACCGCCTTCAAAAATGAACTAAAAAGAAAAAAATAATCCGTTACATCCATATCCAATTTACGATTTTTTAATCACCTCTCAAAGTCGGTGCCAACATTGCTAATATAGGTACATAATACATACATACAAAAAGTAAATCTATTTATTGTATAGATGACACCATTAGACAAACCTTACATCATCTAATTTGTATTGATAATACAAATTAAATGATTTCAATATAGGAATTTATTTACTTTGTTGGCACCGACTTCAAAAGGTGATTAAAAAATCGTAAATTGGATATGGATGTAACGGATTATTTTTTTCTTTTTAGTTCATTTTTGAAGGCGGTTTTTTTTTATTTATAAAAATTTATTTACTGCTTTTCAGTGTTGTTTTGTTATTTATAATTACAATTGGTAGTGTTTGTCATTCACTTTATTATACTCAGCACATTTCGGCTTTCGACTCTAAACATAACTCAACGCCGTTTCAATACGATGTGGACTGCAACTCAAATTAAGCGTTACCTAAGTTACAATAGCCTAATGTAAACTGCTCATCGCCAATTAGACAATACCATTTTTCCCGATGCAATACCGTTAATCAATGAGGAGTTCTCCTGGTAGTCCACCATCAGCTAGACTTCATCATAGGCATGTTTACTAACATCAATTGCTTGACGACTATCTTAAAGAAATAGAACTAAACCCGTAAAATAGTTACTTACTAATAGGTTCTGATTACCAGTTGTGGTCTTCATCATCAGTTCTACTTCATCAAATGTCACTTTTCGTGAGCATATGACCAAGGCACTTTGAATAAAACCGAAATCACTATAGGTGTGCCTATAAAATTTGAGGAGTTCCCTCGATTTCTCCAAGATCCCATCATCAGATCTTGATCTCCTGACAATGGGACCACCTGTAAAACATGCCCTTTCAAACAAAAAAAGAATTGTCAAAATCGGCCCAGCCATCTTCGAGTAATTCGGTAACATACATAAAAAAAAAAAAAAAAAAAATAGGCCCCGACGAATTGAGAACCTCCTCCTTTTTTTGAAGTCGGTTAATAAAAATATTAAAACACGTGTGCGTTTTCTCATAAATGAAACGAAAACTCCATTCCACGTTTAATATAAAATGCATTCTATTGGAAAATTAAAAAGATACCGTTGCTGGAATGTTATCTGCATACATTAACAAGCGCATGCATGTAATAAACGGGTCGAAGTCCAACACAAGCTACACGTCGATTTACGACTCCGTTTGTACAAAATACCAAAATGTATGTAAATTTAAAATTACAAAGTATTTGACATTTCAATTGACATATAGAAAAATAATAATTATGAAATTCTTATCGTTTTCGGGCACGGTGCCCAATCTCTCTATCTCTCTCTGACTCAGAGAATAGGGCACAAATGTGTACGCAAACACCGATTATATTTCCTTCTCACTCTCATAATCCAATGAGATGGAAAACCAACATAACCAGAAAGCGTTCGATGCAGGACCACCTGCTTCACGTGCTCTCAGCGGCACGGAAGTACACTGGTATCTGAATTCTAGACACAGGTCTTCAACAGAGAATGGACTGAAAAAACCAAATTATTATCAGTCTGACCTAGAATTTGAATCCAGACTTTGGGATCTGCGGCTTTATAGCCACGAAACAAATGTATGTGAATATTAAACCAATTGGAATCAATTCGTCTTGACTCGAATGCATTTGTTTAAGTCCGCTGACATTATTTTAAAAACCTACATGAAAATGTCTATTTAATAAAAGTTTAAATTCACAGTCATTTCTTATGGAAAATGTGTTGTGTATTGTGAGAAGATTTTTAAAATTTCATCTCCTAAAAGAGGGTGAAAGTTTAATATAAAAATCGGTATGTAGGATTCTGTATCGTTATCTGTATGTTTTATCTGTATTTATTGGTAGGAGGATTATGGGCATGATTTAAAGACAAATGATAATAGTATTTTTTTTTTTTCATCACTTATGAGGATAAAATCTAAGATAAAAATAAAAGTGGAAATTCCTTTTATTTCAAAGTTAGATACATGAAAATTAGAAAACTGGTTTGATGATCTGTTTCTGAGTGAAAGACAACTGTTAGAGGGTTCCTCAAAATGAATGTTTGTTTAAAAGTTTCCATGTCCATTGTTTGAAATGTTATAGTATTATGGCTTATGTTTGTAATCAAAAGACCAAAATTTGAATATTTACCGATTAAATATCTCAGCTAGACGTATATGTAAAAAAAGGTCGAAGTAAATCGAATCAAAAATATTTATAGTTAAATAGTTAGCTAGTTTACGGGCCTCATTGATGTATATTATATACATCAATGAGGCCCGTAAACTAGGAGAGCCAGTATTTTAGGTTCCAGTGATTTATTAATAAGTTTAAAAAATTGAGGTAGCTTTCAGGGATCAAAAATTATGTGTCCGTAATTAAGCTCATAATTGACTCCGTACTGAATTTCATCAAATTCGATTCAGCGACCGTGAAAGCAAAACGGATAGACACACAGAACTATTTTCGCATTTATATATTTTTATTCATGAATACTTGTTAGGGTTCAGATATGCATTCGCGTATCGAACACCCGATTGAGTTGAAACCTCATAAGTTGTCGGCGTGATCGTAAAGGTATTATAATTATATAACGTCATGTCGAGTAAAACGTCCATCTAAGCTGCATTCATGTATTATAAGCAACAAATCGTTCTGAGATTCACGAAATATTCAAAAATCTAGTATAGACTACATAGTACTATACACTACATAGTATATAAATAAAAATTTAAAAATTTTTATTTATTTTTTGATTTTAAGTGAAGCTGATGTTGACTAACTAATTATTTTTAATATGGATAGATTAAGCGTTCCGTTTATATGAGTCAGCAACTACTTCGAGGACGATTTCAAAGGAAACTTGTGAATAAAGCAAAAATAGACTTTCGAAAATGCGGATTTAATACGTCACGCGGCGTAAACTACAAGGATCCCTCGAAAGAGCTGTAATCGAACTCAGCAAAAAAACTTTGAAAAAGACCAACTATATTTCGTACATCATTTGACATCACATCACATACACAAAATTTGATTAAAGATAGTAAGAAATTCTGCCCCATATCGCACCCTAACTGCGAGCCGTATAGGAGTTCCATCACTACATAGTATAAAACAAAGTCGCTTTCTCTGTCCCTATATCTTTAAATCTACGAAACGGATTTTGATGCAGTTTTTTTTAAAAGATAGTGTGATTCAAGGGGCAGGTTTGTGTACATAATACATGAACAATATAGTATATAATACATGAACATTTTAGAAGTTTGCGATGTGATGTCGTAAATAAACAAATTCTGTATTATATTTAGTATCAGTATTGCACCCGTGCGAAGCCGGGGTGGGTAGCTAGTTGATTATAATATTCGACTATGATAATTACATAAACATAACCACATTACGGAAGGTGACTCAAATATCCAAATAACCTATAAATAAAAGATTCGACTGAGTATCGCTAACGTGCTCCTCAGAATTGTTCCGTTCCCTTCCGTTCCGTTACTTTGTCATGGATCCTGTGCTCAGAACCTTACCAAACTTTCACCAAATTACCCTTGAAGTATATATTTTATAATAAAAAAAGAATTATCAAAATTGTTTAACGTGATTTTCAGTTATTCACCTATTTGTCGCGCATATACATAATGCTAATTTAAGACTTACGCCGTTTTCATATGGATATCATCATCGGAAAAAAATTAAAAAAAAATGGGACCCCACGGGAAGCACTACCTTTCAAACAAAAAAAAAATATCAAAATCGGTCCACCCAGTGAAAAGTTATGAGGTAACAAACATAAAAAAAAAAAT
Source organism: Vanessa cardui (assembly GCF_905220365.1). Taxonomy (NCBI): domain Eukaryota; kingdom Metazoa; phylum Arthropoda; class Insecta; order Lepidoptera; family Nymphalidae; genus Vanessa; species Vanessa cardui. The sequence goes on from NC_061131.1 coordinate 13,140,405, forward strand.
ACAGACGAATTGATAACCTCCTCCTTTTGGAAGTCAGTTGAAAACAAAGTCGCTTACCGCTGTCTGCTTCTATGTACACTTAGATCTTTGAAATTACACAATGGATTGTGATCCAGCTTTTTTTTAATAGATAAAGTGATTTGAGAGGAAGGTTTTTGTATATGACTTGAAAAATATAATAGTAAAGATCTGATGTTTTTGATGTGATGTGGTAAATCAAAAAAATCTGTAGTATATTTAGTATCAGTATTGCAGCTGTGCGAAGCCGGGGCGGGTAGCTAATATTATAAAACGCAAAAGTGACTCTGTCTGTTTATACATCTTTGCTCTTAAACCGTTGAATTAACCTCTTAAGACGATTGAGATGAATTTTGGTATGGGGATAGTCCTGGGAAAGAATATAGGCTTCTTTTTTTAATTCACCCCTCGAGGGGGTAAAATTTGGGTTGACAGTTTGTAATTATACTATGAATAAAGTTTAATATCCCAGGGCCAAAGGCACAAGTTCAGCTAGTAACCTATATATTAAAAAGGGATACAAAGTTTTTTCTTCACGTATTAAGTATATTGGAAGAACAGATGGGTGAGAAATTATTAATAGTTAAAGTTTGTATAGAGAAAGGTAAGATTTAATCATAACGTGTATAGCAAATATATTTCATTATTATATTTAAAAAACAGAATACATACATACATAGTGTCATTGATGTCACACCCTGTGTAAGAAATAAATAACACGGATTTGCTTGTTTTCTCAGGGTTTTTTACTGTAATAATGAAAAATCTATCGTTTAGCTGAGCCTTATTTCATTAATAAACGCATCAAATGAGCAAAATATTTCCTTAGAACTTTTGACCTTAGGGTTAAATAATTAAATAATAAATAATTGACCATAGGGTTAAATAATACCGTTAGTATAGTAAAGGGGTGTCTATATATAATACAGTATGTTTTATATTTAAATTATATGTACTTAAGAATAATTATTTTGTTAAAACGTTATTTAAAAAAAAAATATGGTCCTACACTGCATTACGGAGCAAGTGTTGCTTATTTTAATTTTATGTAAGCACACGTTGCTTACATAAAATAAAAATAAGCATAACTTGTGCCAATAACAAGCTCGAACTCAATCTTACGTACACATATTAAACACTCGCTTTTTTTTATTTCAAGCAAAAAAATGTCAAATTGCAAGTGACCATCGACCAAAACACTGGAATTATAATTTAAAAAAATATTTTCTGTGCTTCGCCTTCTATCATTCATACATTCACTTACCATTCAAACCGGTATGCGTCCAGTGATACCGTGGTGAGTTCACTGAAACAATCTATACTAAAATTATAAATGTGAAATTAACTCTGTCTGTCTGTCGTTCTTTCACGACCAAACAACTGAACGGAATTTGACGAAATTTGGTACTAATAGTAGCCTTTTTTGACTAACACATGACAACAAACACCGTAAAACGCGAGAAAATCCACGAGCGGCTATTCGTTTATTTTAATATTTTCAAGCTTAATTTAGCTAGCTACCAGTTATCCTATTTTTATTTACTGATTTTAAAATTAATTCAAAAATAATAAAAGGCATGTTACGTTTATGTGAAACTTTTGATACGCCTTAAGGGTGAGACTCCTTTGACGTGACGTCAAAGGGCATGGCGCTTTGCCGCCGTAAATAAATCAATTTATGTTATAAACAAAACTTAACTTATATATAATTAGTATTTTTTTAATTCAAATAGTGAATATATTTCACTATTTGAATTCATCATATGTAATATTATAAATGTACGCTTTCCCGACCAAAACATTGAATTGAATTTGGTATGAAAACCTCTCACTTTGCGTCTCAGCAAGCGTAGTGTAGGACGTCCTCAGGCAGGGTGGAGTGATGATTTACGCAAGTAGGCAGGCAGGAGCTGGATGCGAGTAGCCGGAGAAAGACCACAGTGGGGTGCACTTGGAGAGGCCTATGTCAGGCAGTGGACAAACTAATGCTGATATGATGATGATTATGAAAACCTCAAGGAGAAACGTAATTATTTTATACCTAATCCCTAAAACGTACACAAATATTAATAACGATCATCGATGTTTCACATTTGACGGGCTTCGCGTGACGGAAACTTTTTAATATTAACTAATTATAAGATATAGCTGAAAGTACCAATATAACTGTGTATATAACAAGTGGAGCGCTAACATAACACGTGACTGAGTCGAGTGCGATCAGCCACGAGTGATTCGATAAGTAAATGAGCATGCAGGTTTATAAAATAGTTAACCTCCTTGCATAAATTATTTTACATTACTATTTTTACACAATATTTTATTACAACAACAACAGCCTGTAAATTTCCTACTTTTGGGCTAAGGCCTTTGAGCGAAAGGTTTGGAACATATTACACCACGCTGCTCCAATGCGAGTTGGTTGAATACACACGTGGCAGTGGCAGAATTTCTATGAAATTAGACACATGTTGGTTTCCTCACGGTGTTTTCCTTCACTGCCGAGCTTAATATGAATTATAAACACAAATGAAGCACATTAATATTCAGTGGTGCTTGCCTATGTTTGAACCCGCAATCATTAAAATGCAAGCGTTCGTTGTTACAGAATAGCCCTACTGGTCCCAACTTAACTAACAAATTGACACTTCATCGCAATCGAATCGACCCGTAATCGTTGCCTTTCAGCCGTTACCCTATTCCACTAATCCAACGCTCCAGTTTTGGTTCGATCGAAGTTAGATCGGAATATATTCAGAATATCATAACCAATTTAAATAAGTAGAATCGACCCTAACTTATGATTAAACTTAGGTTATTTTAAACTGGGATTTTAATCGGGAACATATCGTAACTGTTATAGATTGGTTGGTGATAAGGCGAGCTATCACATCCTACATATTACTACAACGTATATATTTTTTTAAATTACTAAGATTATACGAGCGAATGAAAATATAACTTCCCTGGCCCGATAAATTAAGTTGTGTCAACCTAATGGCTAATATTTTACGCACCTAACATGTAATTACTGCAGTTTATTCACCTTTAACACCGCAGTTTAACATCTTATTCCTCAACACTTGAATATTTCATACCGAGAATTCTCCACCCAGAATTTAAGTAATAAATGTTGGTACAAATTTATTTACAATCTGCGCTCGGAAAATTCTCTGTACAACCAACTGGTACAACAAACTGTTATTAATGAACGAAACGTGTAAGAAAAATTCTGTTTTTAAAATAAATCTAAAGTTTCTTTACTAAACAATAGCCTTACCCATTAAATAATTCCTTCTGAAACGAAACGTAAGACTGTTTATCTTAATAGATGAGTTGTACTTTTATATTTATAAAACCTTTTTTAATTAAAACTATTCGCTGGCCGTTTTAATTATCTACTTCCAAGTTTAAATTTAAACGGAGAACGAGTTTTATTTGTTCATGGCAGGTATAGTTTAAGTGCTTAAGATGAATTAATAGAAACTGCGTTTTCATTTAAAATACTATCGCAACTCGCTCGGATATTCAATCTAAAAATATATAATACTCAGTTATAAAATGTCACTAAGCTTTGAATAGCTGCCCTTAGAAAATTAAATACCATGAGTTAATTTAACACTATTATTCCCTTATAAACAGATGAATATAAACTTCATTATTAATCAAAATATTTTAATATTATTAAAGTGATATTGGGAAAATTGGAATGAAATATTTTTTAAGTTTTTATTTATAATATCATCAATGCTAGTTAATACTAGTAAAAACGAAATCAAAATCGTTACATTCGTTTATGAGCTACGGTGTCACAAACAGATAAACTAACTTTGCTTACGTTAAACTATAACCTATTTGGTTTTGTGTCAGGGTTTAATAACGTTTTAAGGTTTATTATGAGACTAAAAATTTTGATATAAATAAATATATGTTTAATATTAATACTTAAAAAACAACTTTGTTCTAATTGGAGCATCTGCACTGCCATCTTTGTAAAAATGTTCTAACCAATCACAGTCTTTGGTCGGTACTAATGTAACGTTTTAGTTTAAAACATTAATCATAGATGGCGCTGAGACGGGAATCAAATTTAATTTAAATTAATTATAGATGGCGCCCGTGATGCCACTAAAACTACTACAAACGAACGATATTACGATATCAAGTATATAGTTTTTTTTAGTATAAATAGTGGTTATTTATTTTTTACAAAATAATATGCTATACTTTTCAATGGAAGGCAACTATGCTGACCATTACACATTAATGAGTCGAGATGGTCCAGTGGCTAGAACGCGTGCATCTTAACCGATGATTGCGGGTTCAAACCCAGGCAAGCACCGCTGCTTCATGTGCTTAATTTGTCTTTATTATTCATCGTGCTCAGCAGTGAAGGAAAACATCGTGAGGAAACCTGCATGTGACAAATGTCATAGAAATTGAGCCACATGTGTATTCCACCAACCCGCATTGGAACAGCGTGATGGAATATGTTCCAAACCTTCTCCTCAAAAGGAGAGGAGGCCTTTAGCCCAGCAGTGGGAATTTACAGGCTGTTGTTGATTGTCGAAGTCACTCATCCACATTTGACGTTACAATATAAAACTTTATTATTTATGTATTTTCTTAAACAGCCATAGCATCCCTATCTTGCCGGCCAGTAACTATTTTCCACTCACTAATTTTTTTTTTTTAATAATAACAATTTAGTAAATTAAGAATCTTCTTTAAATAATCTCTTTTAAGGCTTAACTAACAAACAAATTCTCGGATATACGCATACAAAAGTCATAACAATTATTAACGATTATGTTAAGCAAATTTTCCTATTCAGTGATAGATGAAATTTCAGGGTTTAAATCCTGAAGCATTTGAAATTTGCACGTGTTGGATTCAATCCATGAATCCAGCCACTGTGTGGTGAAATGAGCTTTAATAAAGCTCTCTGTAACAGAAATGAAGCCAGTGATCAGTATATGGTCATTTACAGGCTATCTCACTGTACTCAAACTCAAAACTCAAATATCTTTATTCAATATAGAAGCATTACACTTTCTTATTGATGGTCAATTGAAACACTACCAATTATGTATACCACTCCAATAATTTGACGACCTCCATGGTCGAGTGGTTTGTACACCGGTTTTCATGGATACGCCACTCTGAGGTCCCAGGTTCGATTCCCGGCCGAGTCGATATAGATTACCATTAGTTTTCTATGTTGTCTTGGGTCTGGGCGTTTGTGGTACCGTCGTTACTTCTGATTTCCATAACACAAGTGCTTCAGCTACTTACATTGGGATCAGAGTAATGTATGTGATGTTATCTCATATTTATTTATTTATTTAATAATCAATCCTTTTGTATCAAAATAAAAATATAGTTTATTCAAGCAGGCTTTTACAAGAACTTTTGACACATTTATCAACTATATTAATTGAAGCTACCACCGGTTCGAAGAGTAGATTCTACCGAGAAGAACCCCCAAGAAACTCAGCAGTTACTCTTTTTTTAACATTTAAAAATTCAGTCATGTTAGTTAAGCCTTTTTTAGCAAAGTATTTTTTACAAATGATTTGAATTTACAAGACTAGACGAATAAAAACTAGTAATATCATAAATGCAAAATTAAGTAAGCTGTGTCTGTTTGTCTTTCACTGCTAAACCACAAAAATTCAATTTGATGAAATATGGTACGCAGCCAGCTTAAACCCCAAGAGTATAGGCATTTTTTATACGTTTTATACCTAAAACACACGATCGCCTAACATACAAAGCCGAGGGGGAAAACTAGTAAAATAAACTTCATTTAAGTGAGTTCTTTAGAAGCACTTTATAGTCGCCATTTGAGATGATTAAAAGTAAACCTGTCTACGAGACGTGAAGTAGACTCACCGAGAATCAATAGCAAGAGAAAACTTAATTTAAACTGTAAATAAAAATCATATACCTGTCTTGTGCAAAAGTATACATAATAACTTTCTTATTAATGATTTTTTCTTAAACTAATTATTATTAAAATTAAAAGTATATCAAAATATACTGCTGAAGTAAAATCCCGGACATACCTGCAATATTCGCAAATCAAATTAAATCAAATACATTTTATTCAAGTTAACTTAACAATAAAGTTTATTGTCATTATTTCAACTTTACCACGCTAAAAAAACAATATCGGAAAACAGCCTCTACCAAGAAGAAATGGCAAGGGACATGCAGAGTTGCTATTTTCAAATAAACAGATTTATTATACTGTTATTCATAATTAGTGTTAACGTCAATGATGACGTCTAATAAATAGATATGTTATATCCATACTAAACAACAGAAAAAAGTGTGCCGCGCCGGGGACCGTTTATTCTGGTTTATTTTTACATTTTGTTAAAATTAAAAAGGATAGCTTGATAAAAACAATAAGTAAAAGGGATAACTAGATGTTTTAATTACGCAAAACGTATTACTACGTAATTATGATGTATTATAACGTATTACTTCGTCAAACAACTAAAGGCAAACGTCACAATTAGGACGTTTTCTAGTATTCACTTTTTGCGCGTTAATAACATATCTGTTTATTTCAACATCATTGGTTAACGTTACATTATTATAAACATATTTTGAAATAGCCAAAACATCAATGACCTGGTTACTGTGTCGAATGACTCATGACAATGGTGGAATCCAACTGGATGTGGATGGCTAAGAACCGGGGGCTAATGACGAAACATCACTTGGAGACTTGACCAGCATTGGACTACGGTATACTAAATGATGATAATAATAATGATATAATTTAATTCCTACGTCATTTCCGTATTTGTATTTGAACAAAATAAAACGAAGAAAAGCATCAAATTACACACATGGAAATCCAACGAGGCAAAAAAGGCTCAATTTGTTCCCGTAATTTTCAGTTGAATTTCACTTATTCCACCAGGCGAATCTCGCTCAGTGAAGCGTTTATGTCTTATTGCGAAGCAAACCGCTCTTATTCGTATCATAAGAAGTTTAATTGTTTATTACATAGGCTATATGTTCGTATATGGCTCTTACAATTATTCATTTTTAAGATCTTATCTTTAAAACATTTGCTTTAATGGTCATTTTGATCAATTGGTTTTAATTGCACAACAATTTTCATCTTCAGCGTAAACATTTGTGAAAATTTATAGTATACTAGCGCCCCAGCTTCGCACGGGTGTAATACTGATACTAAATATTCTACATAAATTGTTTATTGTGTAGTTTTTTGTGATGTCGTAATTACAGTAAACAGTAAACACAGTAGAAAAATTTAAAATTATCAGTGTTTCTTTACTATATTGTCCAGGTATTATTTACAAAATTTTTGAATCAATCTATCTATTAAAAAACCGTATTAAACTCGTTTGCGTAATTTTAAAGATG